>NW_027481825.1:0-58206 GCF_965637985.1 Blastobotrys vanleenenianus
CCGATACGCTGAGGGCACCAAGAACATCCTGGACGAGTACTTCTCCGGCCGAAACAACTACCGACCACAGGACGTCATTGTCATCAACGGTGACTACGCCACCAAGGCCTACGGTCAGCGAAAGTAATCTCTTACTCTGTTTGTAAATATTTTATAGATCAATCTGGTATTAATCATGTGGTATTATCAATTTGTCAGTTTGAATTTGTAACTGGTTCTATCAACTACCAAGCACACTATTCACAAGGTTCCATTGACATGAGTTCATCTCAGGCACCCTAGTCTTCTTCGAGGGCCAGCCCTCGAGCTCCAGTAGTTGAGGGCTCTGCCCCCAAACCCCCGTACTGTGTGACGACGTTCAGTGTAACAAACTCCCAACCAAATTTGCCGTAGTGTAACAAATATCCGTTACAGTCGAAAAAACTCTGCGGAGAGGAGCCACACAGGGGGTTTACAAGTTCCCCCATTGATACTAGAAGTAGAGTAAAATAGAGTTCAACTATTTATCTCCGCGGAGCGGAGCCTCAGGGGGGTTTGGGGGGACCAGTCCTCCAAGTGACGCATATATGGGATGTGATAGTGGGCTATGGCTATGAGCATAATCAATCAATCCTAATAGATATAAAATAAAATAAAGTAACTGTAGTATCCCCCGGGATATGTCGAATCAATTGGGTGCAGATATATGTATTGAGATCACTCTAGCATAACCAAATGGTTTTCTGTTCAGTTGGTTCACGAAAATACGGACTTCGCTTCAGCTATAGCTATATATATATTGTGTATATAGGTAATGTTCAGCCGCGTTCAGCCGCATGTACTCCGAGATTGCCCGCGACAATATCCGACCCTACGCTATCCCATGCGAGCAGACCATAGGTCACTCGGACTGTTTGAGTTAGGCGTCGACAAGGCCCGAACATGGTAGTCGAGGAGGAAGGGACCTCGAGGAAGCGGTTCCACCGCACTTCAAAGGCCTGCACTACCTGTAGACAGAAGAAGCTCAAGTGCAACGCTTTGGAAAAATACCCGAACCGATGCGATCGATGCCAAAAGAACAATACGGTATGCGAGATCGATGCCGCCTACAAGAAGGTCGATAGTCCGATTTCGGTTGCAAGCCCCTTCCAAGCGGACAAGGCTGAAGACTACGTCAAGGTCAACTATGATGTGCCGAGTGCCGACAAGCCAGGGCACAGCTATCTCGTAGATCAACCAGTAATGGAGGAGGAGAAATTGTTCAGCGGAGTGGTCATTCCAGCAAAGACCATGCAGGATTTGGTCAAGATGTTCTACGACGATTTCTATGAGCACCTTCCGGTGTTTCCAAGGGAGTATCTTGATTATAACCATCTAACAGGGGATAAGCGGGTCATCCTATGGGCAATGTGCACCGTAGTTTCTCCATGCGTATGCCCGGAATACACAGAAGATCTCTATGCGCATGCGTTCAACCAATTGCACACGGTGAGCATCCAAACAAACTTCATGACCAACCCCCAGGAGATCTTGCCGCGTATAATGGCTGTTCTAATACTGTGCTACTGGAGGCTCCCCCGGAAGCCGCCTCGGCCTGATAGCTCATGGGTCATGCTAGGGATGGCTGCGCACTGGGCAATGCACATTGGCCTTCATCGGCTGTCATCCCATAGCGACTTTACCGGAAACGAGGCTCTCTATAACTACGGCGTACTAGCATCGCTTATATGGTCAGCGCTTTTGATAGTTACGCAGCAGCTTGGGTGCCTTAATGGGCTTCCCTGCACCCTTGTGTTTAACCAACGCACATACCGAATACTCGGCCAGATAGACCCGTCATCCAGAGTCCTGGCACGATTTATTGCCAGGCTCAAGATCGCAATCGTACTCAAAAATGGAATGAATAAGCTGGGCAACACCTCCGATACTGAATTCGGAGTGGTCGATGCTAGGGCTAGAGGGCTGTTACATTCAGCTATTATCGATCAGCTCTCCATGACTGTCAACACCATGGAAATTAGCGAGGACGATGAGCTTACGGAGATGTTTTTCCTCGCGGCAAAGCTGGAGATCCACTCTTTCCTTCTTTTGCCTGACTCGCTACTCAAGGACCAGCAGGCGGTGGCAGTCCCTATATACCTTGCTGCAACCAAGGCAATTGATCTTTCCATCCAAGTTGCCAGTCGGACCGACTATTATATGTCATTCCCCTTGCTTTACCAGCGGATATCGTTGCTCGGTGCTGTAATTCTCTTTGGTTTGCTTCTGTCGCCACTCCATCGGACACTTATTGATGTCGATGCCAGCCACAACTCTATTAGCAAAGTATACCAGCTATGCGTGGCAATGACTGCTTCTAAAGATGACGTTTTCTCCAAAGTCATCGCAATGGTAGAGTGTTTCCGTAGACTTGAGCAAGCACACACACTCAAGCAGCCTGTATTCAACGTCAAAAGTCGCCTAGGTGCCAGCGGATTCATTAGCGCACTTAGTCTTGTCAAAGATGAACTACAGTCCCAAGAAATGAATCACCTAGCTACAAACGACTGCACGGCGCCCGGGGTTCATGTTCAGTCCGACTTGGACTCTTTATTGAACGACCTATGGGGATGGAAGGACTTTCCTTTGTAATGCGATAATATATAGGTACCAGAGACGGACCACCAAATTTGCAGAATCCTCGGTGCTGGATTCTTAAAGTCCTTATGGTATTATTATCCTTTAATGCTTATACATGTCGATGATATCTGTTTGTTGCAAACGAATACTACAGCGCTATTACACCATTGCATGACTACCAAATGCACCGTTCCAGGCAGATCGATCGCTTGTTAAATGCTAGCATGTTTTCCAATCAGTCGAACTCTTCTTTGTCGACCTCTTTCATAATGATGCCGGTAATAGATATTTCCGACTCCGACCATCTCTCATCTTTCCACGGACAAATAATCGCGCCAAGCAGTGCCATTGGTCGCGGGCTGTGAAGAAGACGGTACAGAGTATAGCGAAGTCGAAGCGGCGATTCGTAGTTGGCGACTCTTTTGATGATTTTCCTCATTACAACCTCGGAGAATGAGGTTTCAAAAATTGAAGATGCGTAAATCAAGACAGCAAATATAACCTTATTGGCCCTTATTTGCAAGCCTATTATTATCCAATCATCTTGATCCCACTAAACGGAAAGCATCCCTTGATATTATCGTACAGTACGAACTCTATCGTCTGATTGTGATAAATAGTCATGATTACTAGCTAGTCTGACGAAGACAGTTTGGGCCTGACAAACGTCTCAATAGCAACATAACCAGACGAGTTTGTAAGCAGGTAGGCCTCGGTGAGCTGCTTGAGGTATTCCTGTGAAATATATACAACTTTGCCGCTTTCATTGACAATCCAATGGCAGGAGCTTCGCGGGAAGATACGAAGCGTTTGAAAGCCATGCAAAAGATCATCGTCGTAGCAAGCTCGATAGTACCTGACGCTTGCGTCGAACAAATCTATCAGGGCTAAGGCATGCCGCCACACGACCGACACGAACCGCCCAAGGAATTTTTTCTCTGAAAACTTGTAGTGTAATGTCTCGATTCGGTCATTCGGCAGACAGTGCTTGAAGTCGCAGACCAGCGACCAGCCGTCAAAGTCTGCCGATTTGTTCTGGAGCAGCGAATCCAGCGAGAGGGCGTAAAGCCGTGGCTTATTCGTATGTAATGCAAGTAGATGGGTCTGGGTGAGGGCGACGCCGCTCGATATGCTCGACATTCTATAATGGACAAATTCCAATGGCATAGTGCAGTCGACCACCAGCTCCTGTGAGTCGATGCGGTACGCCCGTAGAGTGTTGCCAATTGCAAACACGTATTCGGTAGTGGCCAGCAAGGTGGAGACACCCTGGGCTTGGCGAGTGACGGGTACTTCCAAGCTCCATTTTAGCTCCTTAGGGGTCGCCGCACACAAATGGTAAGCCGTGAAGTCGGGCGAGGATGCATACGCCATAAGAAGCGAGTCGTCGGCCTCCATATCTACATACTGTAGCTTGGCCCTTAGCCCCAATGGCGCATTGGAAGAATTGGCATTGCTGCTCAGGAGCAGCTCATCCATGGGCCAATGACTCCAGCTACGGCTAGACGGCTCGCGAGGATGTAATTCAGTAACTACACAGCCCGATGGGGAAGAAGTGGACACTTCAAAGTCGCCGGCGCCCTCCGCCGGAGAATAAACAAGCCGCACTTCTTTCCTAGTGAAATCGATGACTGGATAGTAAATTTTGGGCCGCGAGGGAGGCCGCAATGGGTTGTCCTGGGTCGTGAGGGTGTCCAACTGGGCGGGGAAAGCGACATGGCCGCTTTTTAGATGCATAACTGAGCGCGGAAAGGGTATCTGCCGGTTAAATTCGGCGACCAATGCAATATTTCCAAACTTATCGGGGATCTGGTACAATTCACCTAAATCCTCGTTATACCCCTTTTCGTCCAGGACGTACCCCGTTATGCGCGACTGGGGCCATGCAAACGACAGGTTGTGTGCAACTGTAAGGTATCTCAGACAGGCATTGAGCCAGGGACCTGCCCCGGGGATCTCTTTTCTAAGACTATAGTCTGACCGTACTGGCGCAAGGAACGCGCTCAGGTGTCTGGTCGCCGGAGCTACTACGTATTCGTCCGTCTGGTTCACCACAATGCCCCGAAACAGTCTACATGTGTGCGCCAGGCTCACCAGACTGTCAAAGTCTCCCACGTGATGGAACACTTCCGCCCATATCTCTGTCGGAATGAGCATTGTACCGGTTTCGTTTCTATCAGATGCCCTACGGTTATGTTTTGGAGGGTCAAGCCGTGTCCGGCCGCGAGTTATATGTTCTGCTAAAATAACGGCATTTTAATTTGTAAAAGTTTAGCCATCGACCTAAGTATCAGGGATACTATCAGTCAATCCAAGTATAAAAAAGGGACTAGATGTAGTATCAATGTATTCACACCTTTGTAAATGCCTATAAAACAAGTAAATCACAATAGACTACCAATTAAAGCGCTCATGTACCACAATAGTGTAAAGTGGGTCGATTATCGGCAAAGCATAATACTATCATGATAAAATAATTTTATTGCATAGTTCTCCGCAATTGAACAATTAGAAGGCACTAGTATCACGGCCCGGATAAATCGTTGGTCGGATGGGTCATGGCCAATGATACAGCAGTAGGTACTGGTAACTCTGCATGTGTTTCACGGATGCCTACAGTATTTCAAAATCAAAAAATTACTTTTCGACCATCTTTTCGACATTTTACTAGTGCAAGGAGAGAATTAGACCAGCCTTACATAGTACAGTGGTCAGAATGTACCTGATCTGCATCTGGTGCATATTTTTTTTGGTCTACAGGGTAAGGCGGCCTGATGGAGATTGTGACGGCATTTCATAGCGGAGTATTCACCAGGTTCCTGCAAACTGCGTGTACAAATTGCGTGTGGTTTTTAGGTTTCCTCCTTCAATGAGCGCTAGTAGGCTGCTTACATTCAATATGTGTGGACTGGGTAAGTGAGAGGAAAAAATACCTATGTAGAGGATAACACGACTACCGTTGATCTTTCTAGATTGATTTTTTCCGACGTTTGAAATTATCTGACAGTAAGGAAAAACCTGCAGAAGATAAGAAAGCCTCCGAATTCAACGCTGGTATTGGTATGAAAATACAATACATTGTGTACTCCTGCATACTTACGGTGGGTGATGAGCCGCACACATGTGTCAGACTGAATTGTACGCTACCCATCCGGTAGACCAAATCACTGATGAGAAACGGGAAATGGGCAGGTAAACAGCTCTTGACATGAAGACTGTAGCTGATTATTGGTCTAACTGGACCCGGCTTGTAGTATCACGTCATGCGGGATGAATGAATAAAATGAGGAGGCTTTCAATTGAGAAGTTGCATAGCCGTTACTACACCCCACTCGCGTATTTACCCCACTGCATAACCCCACGCCAGAATGTCTGAGGTGGGGTAACAATTAAACGGGGACGCCCATATGGAACAGCTAAAGAGTTTCAATATTTTTCGAAAGGCTCTACACCAATATTAACTCTTATACGTATTATTTTTTGGGATTTTTAGCGGGAGCTATTAAATTCTCACTAGTAAATTCCTTGTATTACATACGAGGGGATATGAATGAGTCTTTTAAATGTTTGAAACCTCGCTATACGTCCCTCATTGCCGTTACATGTACCAGGTAGATCAACGTTTGATCCTTTCACCGGAAAAAAACTGTTGAATAACAATCGGGGAGAATTGGAATGAAATCTGCAACTGAATAACACCCCAATCGGCAAAAGATGAACGGGAGAAGCTTACCCCGGGCAAGTACACAGAGTGGTCATCTGAGAAAACGGGGGCTGCACTAACGTAATGCATGCTGCATGGGTAAGAGGTACGAAAGGTGGAGGGCAGACTCGCAGGAGTTCTGTACGAAAAAAATGAAATTTCTCGGACCGAGAGACCACGAAAGGCTGCCTAACCTATGGATCAACGGAATTATTAAATCCTCGGACGTTTTTTCTCTCTAAAGTAGCCCTCGACACACTAGTATATATAACTGAGGGATTTGGAGTAGGATAGAGATCTAACAAATCAGCTCCATATCTACACTCCGAGTGCATATACACAAAGTATGGATAAAACTGAGGTAGAACATAATGAGGCCGCTCAGGGCGACTACGAGCCAGACACTAAGCTCGAGTCGACTCAGCTCGATGCCCAGCTCGAGGCCGAGTATGAGAAGAGTATGGGCCTGTGGGAAGGCCTGCGGACCTACCCAAAGGCGGTGTTATGGTGTATTATCGTCTCCTTCACGGTTATCATGGACGGCTATGACACCGCTTTGCTCGGATCATTCTACGCTTACTCTCAGTTCAAGGAGAAGTACGGTGACTTGTACGGTGACCAGTACGAGGTCCCGGCTAAGTGGCAGACTGCTTTGTCCATGACCGGCAGTGCTAGTGGTATTATCGGTATTATGATCTGCGGCCAGTTCGTTGATCGAATCGGTCACCGAAAAATTATGATGGGTTTGCTTGTGTACATGGCTGGAATTGTCTTCATGTATGTATTCTGCCCGAATCGAACTGTCCTGCTTATTGCTGGGTTGCTCTTTGGTATCGCTACTGGTATCTTCAGTGTTTTGGCCCCAACCTATGCATCTGAGGTCTGCCCGGTTGTGCTACGAGGTTACCTCACCACCTTTATCAACGGCTGCTGGGTCATTGGCCAGCTTGTTGCTCAGGCTGTGCTCCGAGGCAACATGAACCGAACCGACGATTGGGCTTACCGTCTGCCATTCGCTCTCCAATGGATGTGGCTCCCATTTCTGTTCGTTGGCATATACTTCGCTCCAGATTCCCCATGGTGGCTTGTACGAAAGGGTCGGATTGAGGACGCCGTCAAGTCTGTTAAGCGCCTCGCCTCTTCCAAGGTTCACGTCGACCCACACAGAGCAGTAGCCATGATGATCCACACTAACGAGCTCGAGAAGGACGCCGAGTCGGGCACCTCCTACCTTGACTGCTTCAAAGGCACAGATTTGCGACGAACTGAGATCACAGCCGTCGCCTTTGTCATCCAGGCTGTCGCTATGGGTAACGTTATGGCTTACAGTACTTTCTTCTTTGAGTCTGCTGGTCTTGATGAGACCAACTCGTTCAACTTGGGTATTGGCCAATATGCTCTTGGTCTAATTGGTGTGCTCACTTCGTGGTTCCTCATTGCCAACACCGGCCGACGGACTATTTACATTGGCGGTGTCTTTTCGATGATGATCCTTTTCTTCATCATGGGCTGTGTTTCGCTGGCCCCAAGCACCAATCAGGCTGCGCCATGGGTCATTGCTGTGTTGGTACTCATCATTGTGCTCATTTACGATGCTACTCTAGGTCCAGTCACCTACTCCGTTATTAGTGAGATGTCCTCTACTCGACTGCGAGGCAAGACCATTGCGTTGGCCCGAAACCTGTTTAATTTGTGGGCTATTGTCAACGCTGTCATATACCCGTACATTATGAACACCACTGCTGGTGACTGGAAGGGCAAGGTTGGCTTTTTTCAAGCTGGATTGTGTCTTGTTTGTGTGACTTGGGCCTTCTTCCGACTTCCAGAGCCCAAGGGCCGAACTTACGAGGAGCTCGACATTATGTTCTTGCGGGAAATACCCGCTCGAAAGTTCAGCTCGTATAAGGTTGAGCCACTTGCTTCGACAAAGGGTGGTGAGGAAGAAAAGGAGCTGGAGGCCTAATGTGTTACCCTGCTATTATGTGTTTTGTACGTTTTGTATATGGTATTGTAATTATTGATGTGATAGATGGTATTTCTAATTACTTGATTTGCAGAAACTGCAGAAGCAGTTATTACTACTATTACTACGTTGTATTTGGTAGTGTTAGGGGTACTGTGATGCAGAATTGAATGAATGTGGCGTTGATTGTCTTGATGGCATTGGTTTAAACTGCGTGCCGACACTATTTATATTTTGTAAATTACCCGAAATAGGCTGAAATATATATCAATATTGGCAAACGGTACTGGAATTAATTGTGACACTAGGGCCATACCATATCAAGCATTCCGTGTATTGCAATTAATGGCAGTACATTAACTACTGTATATCCTTCCTCATATGTGGTACGGTAGTCCCTCAATCGTACCACATACGCTCTCAATCAAGTACAGTTCATGGCCTTATTCTAACTTCCATCTCCAATTGGAACGCAATGGGTCAATACATGGCACAAACACCCCATCACAAGCTATTATTTACCTTCACCAATTATAACTCTGCGAATTGCAATAAACCTTGGCAATTCAGGCAGAATTCTCATGGCAAAATAGCTTTCAATATCCAGCCGCGGCACTGTTGCCGTGTATTAACCATAATATCCATGTGAGACACCACGTGTGGCTAGCCAAGCAGAAAAGGACCCTGCAGTGGCCGTGGCGAGACAGCCGGAGGGGTTCCATGCATCGAAGACCTCGGGATCGACAGACCATCCCATGCAAGGACAAAAATAAACCGCAGCGCCTTTAGAGGTTAAGCGGGATTTTACGCCGTCGAATAGAGGCTCTGCAAATCGATCTCCTTTCGTCTAGCGCGATATTAACAAGTACGTACTATTAGATCGTGTTTCGCGTTTGTTTCTCAGATGTGGTGGTGCTCCTACTAAGTGCGGCACCAACTAAAAGCTGTTGAGAATTGATGACAAGTATTCAACGAGTCGTATTTCAATCCCAATAGAATTTATAGAATATACGTCATTGCTGGGGCTAAGCTAGTCATTTGGTATTACCCCAGGAAAAATAAACCCTTGAAGTTTACACAGCCTAGTTGCTTGGCTCGGCTCGGCTGCTTTTTGTCCATCCAGTCCTTTAACAGCATCACCATAAAATCATACCCCCCCCCCTCACGCACTGGCCAAGAGAAAGGCTGGGCTCGGTCCTTGGCTATCATACGATGCTTGGCCTAGTGGCTGAGACGTCGGTGACTCGTCGCGACTCGTGCTACCCGGGCCGGTGAATTCGCCCAACGGGCTGCGTCGGGAAAATCAGGCGCGAATTCACCCGACGGGCCATTTTTTGATGGATTACATAATAAGCGCACTCTGCGATTACATAATTGCTTGGCGAATGTCCTAGTAAAAATGCCGCAGAGAAGAGGAGGGGGAACAAAGTAGGTAATAGAAGCTTTGAAATTTGCCATCGGTTTGCTCTGTATAGGTTTGATGGAAGAGGCATTTTTATTTTTAACCTTCGTCGCTACGCTAGTCGACAGGTCTGTGATCTATGCAGCTCTCATTAGACATCGCAGCGGCACTGTGTGTGGAGATGTAGTGTGATGCCGAGCCTTCTATCTCTGATGCCAAGATCGCGGAGTACCTATTATTGCTAGCGTATCATTGGGGTTGAGTATCCTCTGCTGGGCTGGGCATGACCTTTTTTTTCCCCGCCTCTATCCAGGAAAAGCATTCCAAATGACCCGCCCAACAACTGCGCTACCTTCTTTTAGGATATGACCTGACGAAGTCCAATTCTCAACGAGATTAAATGTCGTTGAGAGCCGTGTATATATGCAAGCTGCCTGTTTAGGTAATTGATAGGCGAAAAAGAGTAAGGCTGCTACTGCAAGGGAGGCAGTTGTCTCAGCCGGAGGGTGTCGGTTTTGGGTAGCATTGCGGATCGGGCTGGGCACCCATCATCGAGGCGGAGATGAAGGAGGATCGAAGATCAGGGTAGCATATCGGCTGGCATACCGATGGTGTATTCTGGTATTCGATGAGTTGATGATGCGGATTTCTTTTGAACCGCGTCTTTTTTATCCATATATAGAGGGGTCCCCCCTCCTTCTCCTTGGGCTTCTCCATTCGTTAATACAGCAGTATACATACCCTGACAATACGATATTAGACTATTAGTTATTTGATCTTCGATTGATCTCGCATGATGACATCTGTCAAAATCGAAGACTCCGTTAAGCCAAAGAAAAAGATCCAGCGGCTTCGAACCGGTAAGTAGTACATACAATGCATTACAGGACCTGCAGCTAATAATGCATTGTCCTGCATGAGTTACCAAGAAGACTAACATGAAGTAGGCTGTTGGACCTGTCGAAGACGTGGGTACAAGTGCGACGAGGCTAAGCCCGTTTGCAAGAATTGCACTCGACTTCAGATCGCCTGTGAGGGTTATGGAATAAGATTGAAGTGGCAGGATGAACAGACCCCACAAAAGAAGGGTCGAAAGAGAAACTATACTCTGACCGCGAGTCCCCCTACCAATGGCAACAGTATTCCATCTACACCAGCCGAGGCTCCGTCGAGTTACCAGCAGTCTGTCCTTAATAGCGAGCAGCTAAACGGCTACCAGCATGTGCTTGGATTCAGCAAAGTGCCTAATAATACTCAGGTTAACCAAGCCAACCAAATCAGCCACATGAACCAGATTGAGGACTCGGACTTTATCTACTCCTCACCATCAACGACTTCACCGTCTATGTCAGCAGGCGCCCCTATGACCCCACCAATGAACCCTCCTTACACTTCGCCATACTTTGATAACACCCCTCCACCAATCACCTTCCCACAGCCAACAGTTCCCCTGCCTTCCCCGGCTTCAGCAAATAATATTGTGGCCAACGACATCTTTCCCATTGCTAATTCTTTCTTTTCACAGTCTGCGCCAGCTAAGAGCTCTATACCTGATAAGAAGAAGTCGAATGAGTCTATTCTACTTACCCACTTCCTGCGATCTCTGGTCCACGAGCTCAACGCCATCGAGCCGTCTACAAACTTCAACTACTTTCGTGACATGCTGTTCCCTCTTCACCAGTCATGCGAGTCGCTCAAGAACGCCCTCTGTGGCCTGTCTGCCCGCCACATGTCGCAGCTTTACCCGGAGTACATCTCCAGGGCCATGGAATACAAGGTCGAAGCGCTACGGTGCCTGCGGGAAGAGCTGTTGTGCAGCCACTTCAACATGAAGTCCCTGACGACCATCCTCATTCTTGGTGTCCAGGAGGTGTATGAAAGCAACCACGAGACTTGGCGACAGCACGTCGAGGGCGCCATGCGAGGAATTTTGGGTAATGACAAGCGTCTGCTGAGGCAGGCCGAGTCGGATCCTTTCGCCTCGATGACCGTTGCGTACCTCGAGTACCAGGACACCATGTGCCATCTTCTGACTGGTGGGCCGACTCTCCTTAGCCGCTTTGGCTCAGAAGTGCCTCAGTGGGGTACCAAGACTGGCCCATTCATCAGGACCATTGGCCCGCTCTACAAGTCCCTGGCTCAGATCTCGCTGGTCGCCTACGAACTGTCCAACGCAATTGCTCCAGCGTACGTTGCGGGCCAGCATATGAAGCGAATTGCCCCAGTGTTCGCGGCGATTGACTTCCTTCAGTGGCCGCCGCACCTCACGGAAAATCGATTTGACATCCAGATCGCGCTTAACATGTGGCTTCCAGAGCAGCCACTAAACTCGAGTGATTACGCCGCAGTGCGAGTGCTCAAGTATGCCACAGAACTTTACTACCTCATGCGATTCGATGCCACGGAGTTTGGACAGCATCTGAGTGCCAACATCGAGACAATCGTCTCCGATGCGCTGGGCTTTGTCAGTGCTATCCCGACCTTTTCCTCTGCCTCGGCTCTTTTGTCGTGGCCCATGTGGCAGATTGGTATTGCGTGTGAGTCTCATGAACACCAGCAGCAGGTCCTTACTATGCTGGAGCAGTGCAAGTGGAAGACCAACAAGCTATCGCTACAGTCGATCATTGACTTCCTGCAGCTGCTGTGGTTCTTCAGGAGGGATCCTCAGTATGCTGGTTACAGCTACCGGGAGCTGCTTACGATGACCATGCAGCAGACCCCACCGGTTATCCTCTATTAATTTATTCTAACGACCTAATGACCTTAAAAGTATACAGACTAAAATATGTTGCGTTACATTCCCTCCGCGAAACAGAGCTCCAGGCTTTTTTTTTTTAATTGCTGCAATTGATACATACTTAATTGACCCATTAAATATAACTGATGCACGGTCGTACTACCGGTATTGATTCAATGATGAAGTTTTTCGGGATAGTTGTGCCGAATTGAACCGGCTACAACGAACTGGAAGGGTTCGGGTCCTTCATTTTAATTCTGCCCATTCGGACCTCGTCCTCGAAGTCTGGCCGAGGTAGCTCAAGAGCAGAAGTAGTTCGGCCGTACAAAATACCACCCAGCCGCGAGATTGGCTTGTACTTGGCAATGTCAATTCTGTTCCGCTCTTCATTAAGCGTGTCCTCGCGCACATGGAAATTGACACCCTCCAAGATGAGCATGGTACCGGTCTGCTTCGAAGGGTCCTGCTTGCTGTACCAATTGTGATGATGGACTAGCTTGCACTCTATCGAAAATACCGACTCTGCAACGTGCGGAGGCTTCACCTTCTCCGACTCCAACGGGGTCAGCCCGCTAAACACCCATTCGTCGCACCCAGGAGGAGCATTGGTTGCAGTATAGTTCGACGCCTCGACAAACCACTCCGAGATCATGTTGACAGTGCACTCGCCGGTCTCGAGAATATTGACACAGGTATCCTTGTAACTGCCGGAGCCACCGGAGATGCCGATACACAAGATAGGAGGGTCGTGGTTAAAGAACTGCGTGTAGGAGAATGGCGCCAGGTTCTTGGTGCCTTCCTTCGACATCGAGGAGACGAACCCAATGGGGCGGGGAACAATGCCGGAGATAAGCAGTCGGTAGTTGTCTCCCGGATTCCTGTTCGCTTCGTACGGGTCAATAGCGACCTTGCGGTGCTTCTTCCATTCAGTGTCAGTCGCACCACCCCCAGGAGCCCACTCGGGCTGGGGGGTCTTTTCGTACCGGAACTCTCTGGGTTCGAAGTCGGGTCGCGATGCCTCGACTTGTTTGAAATCAGGCTATCCTGTTAGTTGGTCCTATACCCCAGAAAATACTCTTACATGACTACTCATGATAAATGATGAAAATGATGAAAATTGTTATTTACTGCCCTCGGATTGATGGTTCAACGTTTAACGTTTGACGTTGAGCCGCCGGTAACCGCGGACCCCGGAGAAACTCCGACTGATAACGTCCGCTCACATTTATACGAGCAGGCCTCTAGCTTCTATCACGTTATTGGCTGACAGTAACTCTAAAGGTCCCATCGAATTACTAGTAGTGTGTTCGATTACTAGCAATGGAGTGAATTCGAGGGCCAGCCCTCGAGCTCCCATACCTGGGGGCCAGCCCCCAGACCCCCGTCTCTGTGCCTTACTCTCAACGTAACAACTTTTTTTCGTTACACTGTTACGAACTCCCAATTTGTAACATAACCCTCTGTTACAATGCGTAACAAATTTCCATTCAATGTTCGAATCTTCGCAAGGCACAGCTTGTTGCACATCTTAGGCTGGCGTGAAACTCGCCAATACAAAGTTTTCGCTAACACAATAGTGTGTTTTTGGACTATCAAATCTTTAAGCCTCCGATTGCAAAGCGCGAGGTTCAACTGAATGAACTATGGTACTAAGGATAATTGGACTTCGCTTACGCTTAAAGTTATCAAAAGTGGAAATCTACTTGATTGATCTCATTAACTATACAGTAAAGCGGTCCAATTAGGTCCGCGAAGGAAATCTAGCGCATATAGGCACCGAAAGATTTAAATGAATGAAATGTGCACACAACCGTGCAATGGGTTAATTTGTCCCCTTTTCGTGGTGTGAGACCTCGCGTATTGGACATCAGTCGCTTATCTTACGGAGGTATAATTACCTAAGGGCAATGCGACGCTTGGAGAAGAACCGGAACAGCAGCACAATCAGCAGCTCTACCTGGTCCTTGAACATGAATAACAGGCCCTGGACGATAACGGCCTTGGAAATTTGTGGCCCTATGCCCTTGTAGAGACCCTTGAGGCCATTCTGCTGCACCATTGCCCTCAGCGCAGACATAAACGTCTTGTACTTCTTGCTCGCAGACTGCTGCATGACCTTGGCCACAATAAGCGGCTGGGTTACCAGAGTCGCCATGACCTTGGCCAATGCACCGATAATGAAGTTCTCGTAGGAGTTGAGCACCAGCTTGCCCGGGAAAAGCACCGCCTTGAGCCTCTCGAACGAGCCGTAGGTGATCGACGGGTTAACCACCAGAATAAGACTGGCCTTCAACCCGGTCCACAGCGCTGAGACGCCGTCCTCTGCGATGATATTCTTGGTGGTCTTGATGAGACCGTCGGGCTTCTTGCCCTCCTCCTTCTTGTCGGAGGAGGTCTGCTGCCGAGTAGTGACTACGCTGACTGGGATAGTGAAGATCTGAGCCAATGCTCCGGCAATAGCACCAAGAGCCAACTCCATCGGAGTCGAGATGTTTCGGCCCCATCTCTTCATGGCCATGCCTCGGACCAGGCCATACCAGTAGAAATATGCAAAGTTTGTCGAGGCGACTCCAATGAGACTCCCCGTCAGGCCGGTATACAACCCGCGCAAGCCCTCTCGGGCATAAATCTTCTTGAAAGCGTCGCTCACGCCATCATATCTTCAATTCTTTGGTTAGTTACGACGAAGTGATGCAGGGGATATGATGTACCACTTACCTATTGTCCGATTGGACTTGAAGTTTGGTCTTAATGCTATATAGACTTTGTTAGTACATCCGCTTCAGGATTTAGAGAGTATTCATGAATTAACGTACATATCAAGAGGATACACCAAACTATTGGCGACGATAGCGGCAGCCGACCCGGCGATGGCCTTGCCCCAGGGGCTCAATTCTTTCGACGGTGCAACCATTATGGGGTAAATCTACAGGAAGGAAATGCAATATATTATACGATAATCCTCTCCTTGGCTATATATACTACTCGCTAGTACATGTAGCAAAGCAGGCTCCGGTGTGTGGGGTTGGATGATGCAAAAAGCTCCCGATCTCCGGCAATTCGTGCGGCTCGACTGCCTCGGCTGCCCCCTCACGTCGTCATAGTCCTTTTCCACTCTTACTCTCAGGTAGCGCAAATAAGCCATTCGCTTTGATTTTTATAGCTATTTTCTATTAGTTTCTGGGGCTTTTCTTGCCGGTTTAGCTGCTTTGAATGCTCCGATTTCGGGCCCATTTAGGTCTGTATGTGAGTCTTTTTTCATGACTTAACGGCCGGGCCACTCTCGGGGAAGGCGGGATCGTACCGAGGTTCGTACGGCTGACACTAATACACCTGTACCGCGGTCTTTATAACAGCCTTACGATCTGTCGCTTTATCATTTCAGCCTCGCCCAAAAGGCTTTTAAACTACAATTGACCTCGTTCTACCTAATTATTTGGCTATATTATCAATATCCTCCGCGCAGCGGAGCCCAAGGGGGGTTTGGGGGGACTGGTCCCCCCATTATCACTTGTTAGTGGTACTGGTAGTAGTGTAATGTTTTCAAGGGCCAGCCCTCGAGCTCCCGTAGCTCCGCTTCGCGGAGGTTCCGCACTTTATCACAGATATTCTCCACATGAGATAGTGTGCCAAACGCATGAAATGAAGTGAGATGCATGAGCCTCACTTTAAGCCGCATGCTGTACGGCGTGCGTGTGTTTGCCTGCGCTCGCTTAAAAACAGTCACGTACCGTTCTCAAATATACTTAGACGCAGACATATCTCGGAACGCTCTCCACCAGTGGCATTGTGCTCTAGCTCTTATAGCGTCCCCAAAATGAATTTCATGGGATCAAATACATAATTATCTAGCTTTATTTCTAGGGAATAGCAAATATTTACTATTTATCTACAAATTCGACAAGAAGAATAACTGCTGAGTACACCTCTGCACGTGTATGTGTTATGTATAGCCCTCCTTTTAAGGTTAACCAGTTTCCTAATTAACTAATCAAGAAAAACGATAACGAAAAATATAAATTTTTAGCGCGGCGTTGGGAGGAAGGCACGGCCTGCTGCGCGCGGTGCGCCAAACAAATCGACTCTCCAAAAACTTACTGGGTTGGAATTTTTGTTCATCAGTTTTTGAAAGACTCGACAGCACTACTGACCGATATCAAAAATGCCACCAAAGGTAAGCAGCATTTAGGGAATGGAAGAGAATGAGTTCGCGAGACTAACCATATTTCTAGTTCGACCCTAATGAAGTTAAGATCATCTACTTGAGAGCCACTGGTGGTGAAGTGGGTGCTTCTTCCGCTCTCGCTCCAAAGATCGGTCCTCTCGGTCTTGCTCCAAAGAAGGTCGGTGAAGACATCGCCAAGGCCACCAAGGGCTTCAAGGGTATCCGATGTACCGTCCAGTTGACCATCCAGAACCGACAGGCCACTGTCTCTGTCGTTCCAGCTGCTTCTACTCTGGTCATCAAGGCCCTGAAGGAGCCACCACGAGATAAGAAGAAGGAGAAGAACATCAAGCACAACGGTAACATTCCTCTGGATGAGATCATCAACATTGCCCGAGAGATGCGACACAAGTCTTTTGGCAAGGAGCTCTCTGGCACTGTCAAGGAGATCCTGGGTACCGCCCAGTCCGTTGGCTGCCGAGTCGATGGCAAGCCACCACATGTTACCATTGACGCCATCAACAACGGTGATATTGACAGTATGTTATTGTGATTTTTTTGGCGAACTTTTACTAACTTTATGCGTTTTCTAGTCCCATCCGAGTAAATAGGGAAATTGGTTTCCTTAGGAGTCCTTTAAAAATGTAATATGTTACGACCATGTGTTGTTTTCTCTCATTTCATTTCCATTTGAAAAATGAAACACACACGTTTGCCAACACTCTGGTGCAGGAGTTTTTAACCCCATAACCTGTTCCTATTTTGGTGCAAACAAGATCAAACATTTTAAATGCGGCCACTCACCGGGATGCTTAGTTCCTACAGCATACGAGGTCCATTTCAACCGCATACATCTCTTCACATTTCAATCGTAGTAATTGTAACTTTGGCTAGCTAAGATTTGCAGTATTGAAGTACTGCGAGTATGTACAACAACAATAAGATAAACTTCTACAATTCAAATCGCTCATTCATTGATAATCTAAACTTGAAAGGCTCACTCATCGATAATCTCCTCCAGTAGTCGATTGGATATCCACCCATTATGGAGTTATATTTTTATAATCATAAGTATAATAAGGGCTCTCTAATGTGTGCGATGACTTCTTTAAGCTGGAGTTGTTCGGGTCCCGCTTCAATGGCTTTCTCATGTCGAACGCATCCTCAGAATCAGAATGGTCCCCGTTGCCCATGCCGTAGTATCCAACAACCCGCCTAAATACTTTGAAGCCAAACAGGTTGTACATTTCAATTGCCATTCGGTTCGACGCCCGCACGTAGAGATCCATGAAGTAGCAGTCCTGATCAGCTTCCTCTGATACGTGTTCCAAATGTGCAACCAAATCCTTGGCAATTCCCAGGCGTCTGTAATCATAGTCTACAGTGACGGCTGTAATATGGCTGTGCCATTCTTTTCCTTGGCCCTCTGATTTGCCGATCATGTAGCCTGACATGCTATTGGAGGGAGTTGCGGACTTGAACATCATAGAGGGCCAGCAGCACAGGTACTGGATGTAATAACTGAGGTTGTAGTTCTCAGTCAGGACATCAAGATTGACTGTGCCCATTTTCAAGATATCCGTCGCCCTGAAGGGCGTTATAGATGTCATTGTTTGATGCTTTTTGATGCTGGTGTATTGTCGAATGGTACTTCAAAAAGCGGTTTCATTAACTTCGGTCAAATTAGTGTTGCTCTACTCAATGTTAATTTTGCCGGCAGGCTATGCTGTATTCGAGGCTGAAAGCTACCGGCTGGTATCTTCTATCTGTCCTTTGTAGTTGCATTTTTATCTGCTTTACAGAGAGTCAATCTGTAATAACACAATGTTTATTGCAAGGTAGTTGGTTGAGTGCGCGGGCAATATCATTGAGCTACCCCAGTCAACAATGTCTCCCTCGATTAGAAAGCATGCAATTTAACTAGAAAATGATGCTTATTCCTGTGGAGAACATTTACAGATACGTAGGATTAGCTCGGGAGTAGTCAGTTGACGAGGTTGGTGTTTTTGAGAAATGATTGTACGCGAATTGAGGTGGGCAAATTTTGTTACGTCATATTGTAAGGGATCAATACGTTGCACGGTATTAGCGATGGTATTTCCAATTCAATTTTAAAATTGCCATAATGCATACTATAATAATATCGACTTGTACAAGCAATGAAGCAATTGTACGTTTATGATAGATGGCAGCAAAGCTTACACTTCACAAAGAACGACTAATATCTTAAAGACATGGCCCAGCGATTTCGCTGTGCTAATCCGAGTTGAAGAACGTTAGGTTGCTAATCTCTAATTCCTTGGAGGATTGGTTTTCTAACGCTCAGTATAACCCAATCGCCGTGGATGTGATACACTCCGGGAACCAATTGATAACAGGGTGAGCTTCTTATTGTTTGGCTTACGGGCTATGCGTTTGAATTGAAGGCTTTCTGTCGCCGGATCCAACAACGATTTTATTTGATTATTGTAGCTTTTAAAGGCTGTAGCAATAAATTTACAATTTCCATAGCAAATTGGGGACGTGATATGTGCCCAGAAGCGTTTCTCATTATTGTTAGCCTTCTGATAAAGGATTCCTCGCGTAGATCAAGTATTGGATATCATAATCCCAGTTTATCTAATGTTCTGCAAATTCATATTACCGATCCAGCTTTAACTGCAAAATAGCAATTGCGTATTATCGGTCATGGTCTTACCTAGCGTTACGCACAGACCTACAATAATTATTATTACTACAGTACCAGTTTTAGCAAATAGAAATTGAACTATATACACGTACGTAGCAGTGTATCAACTTTTCCAGAAATGCCTACCAACTCTACCGGTTCTTCCTAGGTAACAGTAGTGTCTCGATGAAAGGATTGTCATGAAGTATCAGATTTTGTAAACCCAATTGACCAGACGAAGGATTATATCCAAAAAATACTAAAGCTGCCACTATATTACCAGCTACAAGGCCTTAAGTTGAGAAGAGGATAATACTCCAACTTGTGCCGTAAGTTCCTTATCTCCAAGATCGAAACAGAGCTGCCACCAATCAATATCAAGAAGTCAGCTTCCCCCTATTATGTTCGCAAACCTACTCGAATGAACAAAATATTGAAATAAATAGCTTGTCGCCTGTTTGGAATTGAACGTGCTAAGGTCCGGCTCGTTCACGAAATGCACATCGATACAGTGTATTCCAATTGTTCCTTTACATTCGCCAGCGTATAAATGCCAATTACACGATACAATAAATGATCCCACAGATGTATTATCTCTCAAATTTCTACATCAAACTATACAGAACCTAAACATGTTAGCAACTTTCAACACTCAAAATGAATGGCTAGTCAGAGTAAAAATAAACACTGCTCTTCACTGTGAATACAGATAATGTAGGTAAGTATGTTATATTTATTCATCACACTAGCCAACAAAGACGTCGTATGACTTACAGCTTCAATGGTGGTGGAAAGAACGAAGGAGGTGCGTGAAAATTTGGTATGCTGCTCCATGTAGCAGTCTGCAGCAACAGCAGTCACGGAAGGGGCGCGGGAGTGCCGTCCAACCAAACAAAATCCTGGCCTGTCACCAACCACCCGCAAATTTTCACCTTTTGCTCCACTCCCCCCTTTTTATTCTCTTCGTGTCCTTTCCTTCCTCCTTTTAAACTCTTTTCTTGCCTACCGATATGTCGCAGTATATCGGCAAGACCATTTCATTGGTGTCCAACAGTAATATTCGCTATGTTGGAACACTACATGAAATCAACTCGGAGCAGTCGACTGTTTCGCTGAAACAGGTTCGGTCCTATGGCACCGAGGGGCGACTGAACGGTATCAATGAGATCCCTCCGAGCGACGGGGTCTACGAGTTCATTGTGTTTCGAGGCTCCGATGTCAAGGACTTGAAGATTGCCGAGAACCCGGCCCCTGCTCCACAGCAGCCCTTCACCGATCCTGCCATCATTCAGGTAAGTTAATTGAAAGTTGGCGAATTTCTCTTTTATGATGAGAACCCATGGATGATAAATTTTACTGCTGAGGTGTCTCATGCGGATATCCCATGTTGCCTTCCTACTGATAATTCAGAGAATTCGTTATTTTTCTGGTTTGCAATTGTTTTGCTAACTAATTTCATAGGCACAGGATGCTCATGCTCCATATCCAACTGGGTATCCGGGTGGTGGGTTCCCTCCGGCCCCGCAGAACTACTCGTACCCTCCTCAGCCGCAGCAGCAGGCTCCTCCTGCCCAGGCTCAGCCGCAGCAGGATGCCCAGCCAAAGCAACCAGAGCACCCAGCCGAGGAGCATAATAACAAGGAGAACGAGCATCACAAGCAGAGGAGACACTCGCACGGCCACAACAAGCCCCACCCGAAGGTGGTTCCTACCTCTGAGTTCAACTTTGACGAAAGTAACGCCAAGTTCGCCAAGGAGTCGTCGGAGTCTCATGCGGCGGAATTCTACAACAAGAAGTCTTCCTTCTTTGACAACATTTCTTCGACTGCCAGGGAGCGCATCGAAGGCACTAATGACGCTATGACTGGTTACCAACGTCGGGGCGAGGAGCGCAAGCTCAACATGGAAACCTTTGGCCAGCCGGCTGTGCACCATCGCGGTCGAGGCCGAGGTGGGTACCGTGGCCGCGGTCGAGGGGGTCGAGGTGGCCACCAGAACGGAAGAAACCAGAACTTCCAGCAACAGCAGCAGTACCAACAGCAGCAGCCTCAGTCGCAGCCACAGTAATTCCTTCCTGGCGCCCACCTGTATTTATTATATATTTATCATCATGTGTTATGAATCTATTTATCAGTAATCAATTACCAATTATCAGACTATGCCTACCCTGTATATGAACCAATTGTTCAATTGCCTCTAGTTATTTGTAACTTCAGTGTCGCTTATTCAGAGACGTAGTAATCATGCACATCAATCGGTAAGTGGTATGATCAATGAGGTAATGAATAATACATTTTAGGAATAGTCAAATAGCCGAATAGTCTACCAATGTATCAGATAATATGTACAAGTAATGATGCAAAGTTAATGATTTATTCATGGTTAAATGATAAGTTTCTCGATAGTGCAATGGATAATATATTTCCAGAAGAGCCAAAAGCTGTGTGAGCGAGAAATTACAAGCTAAGCTGCAGTTACTGGCATGTACAAGTTTAAATAGTTAGTGTTCAACCGGCCGTCGCTTGAGCGAATCGATCCAGTTTCTAAATTGATCTAAACACCAGTTAGAACCATTAGAACCAACAACCCAACAAATAATAATACTTACACCCCCAGATAGACCCGCTTGCCGATGCACTCAGCCTCCAAGTTTTGAGTCCCACGAGGAAAAAGTTCCATAGGAAGCCCTGGACTAGCGGCATGAACATCTGGTCGCGGATAGTCAAAACCACGATCCAGAACGGTGACCCGTTCGCCTTGGCTATAGCCTTCCTGTACGCGTGCTCAAACCGAAGGTCCGGCAGAGGAGGCACGGGCTTCCTTTCTCTCTTAGCCATGTTGGAAGCTGTACTGGAGCAAAAGAGGGTGTGTCTCCTTGGGATGGCCCGATCCGACACCCAACTGACCTCCACCATAATATTACTTTCCACCGCCGCAGGACATGATAAGTAGTCAAGTTAAACTGGTCTATTGGGCCTGAGGGGCCCTTTTATATAGGATAATTAGATTTGGTAGTTCAATCGACTAATCATGGGAATTGGAGGAGGGGGGTTTGGGGGTGGAACCCCCAACTACGGGGTCTGGGGCAGAGCCCCAGAGTGCATTTCGAATGGTATTAGGGCCTGTATCAATTGGCTCAGAATAAGTGATGTATCTATTCTGGGGCCCTGCCCCAGACCCCGTAGCTGGGGGTTCCACCCCCAAACCCCCGATCCCCACGACTAGTCAATTGAGCTACCACATGCTGCAGGATAGTCCACAGGGTCCGTATCTATACAGTAGTCCTCAGCGGAAATGTAAGGCTATTCCTATCAAACGGCACCATCCACCACTACTATACCTATCGAACGGCACCACCCACTATGGTGCACCACCACAACTAGTCACAATTCCTTGCAAAAAACTACTAGGACCACTCAGACAGGGTAATTGACACTTAGAAGCTTTTTGAAATGTAAAAAAAGAAACCCGTAGAGCCTAATAGACCCCGTTCAACATCGCCTTCTCTTCGTATTACACACGTATCACATCACGTGACTGTGCATGAAAATGTGCCATCGCCAATCATTCCACGGCACCCCATCCCCCCTGCCTAAGGCGAGTATATAAAGCGGTTCTCCACATGCGATCGCTTCGAGTCATCCACCCAGTGGCGACAAGAATAGCAAGAGCAAGGTTTCTGAATACAATGTCTACGCCAATCCCACCCCAGCCTGCCCCGAGCTGGGCAACCACTCCGGAAAAGATCCTCGGGACCGCCGACAAGGCCATCGCTGAGAACAAGCGGGTCGACGACGAGATCGCCCAGGAAGCGAACCCGACCTTCGACTCGGTCATCAAGAAGTACGTGACCTGGGAGAACAAGGAACAGGTCCTGACCGGGCCATTGACCTTCTACCAGCGGGTTTCCACCGACAAGGGTCTCCGAGAAGCCTCCACCAAGGCCGAAGAGAAGCTCGAGAACTACTTCATCGACGCTGCTTCGCGTGAAGACGTTTACGTCAAGGTCAAGGCCGTTTGGGAGAACCTCCCTAAGGGTATTGACCCGGAGTCGAAGCGCCTCGTAGAGAAGCTCGTCAAGAAGTACGAGCGAAACGGCCTCGGTCTTGAGAAGGCCAAGCGAGAGAAGGTAACTCAATTGCGGAAGGAGCTCTCAAATATCAGCATTCAGTTCGCCAAGAACCTGGATAATGAGAATGGGTTCCTGCTGTTCACTAAAGAAGAGCTGGAGGGCATCCCAGAGCGGGTCTATGAGCAGCTGGAACAGGTTGATGGCAAGTACAAGATGACTTTCAAGATGCCTGATGTCCAGCCGGTGCTCAAATACGCCAAATCGGGTGCTACGCGAAAGGCTGTGTTTGTAGGCTACGAGAACCGGTGCACCAACAACAATGAATTGCTGGAAAAGGCTATCAAGTTGCGGGCTGAAATTGCCCAATTGCTTGGGTATAAATGTCATGCTGATTTCGTGCTTGAAGAGCGAATGGCCAAGACCTCTGAAGCCGTGGGCGCTTTCCTTAATGATCTTCGAAAGAAGATGTCCGATAAGGGCAAGAAGGAGGTCGCCGGGCTTCTCGAGCTTAAGAACAAAGATCTCGAAGAGCGTGGTCTGCCAAAGGAGTCTGAACTGTACAATTGGGACCTGCGGTTCTACGATAACTTGCTGCTGGAGCGGGAGTACCAGGTCGACCACGAGAAGATCAAGGAGTACTTCCCGACCGAGCAGACGATTTCTGGCATGCTCAAACTGTTTGAGCGGCTGTTCAGCCTCGAATTTACCGAAGTTACTGAGAACAAGCAGGTGTGGCACCCGGATGTGCGGCAATACTCCGTTTGGAAGACCGAGTCTGGCAAGCCGGAGTTTTTGGGCTGGTTCTACTTGGATTTGCACCCGCGAGAGAACAAGTACTCGCACGCCGCCAACTTCAGCTTGACCAAGGGTTACTACGATGAAGAGGGGAAGCGTGTGCACCCAGCCACTGCTCTTGTGTGCAACTTCTCCAAGCCAACTCCCACGAAACCATCTTTGCTTGACCACAGCGAGGTGACCACCCTGTTCCACGAGTTGGGCCACGGCATCCACGATTTGGTGGGTGACGCCAAGTACTCACGATTCAATGGTAACTCTGTAGACTGGGACTTTGTCGAGGCTCCTTCGCAGATGCTCGAGTTCTGGACCTGGAACCGGGAGCAGCTCAAGGACCTGAGTGGCCACTACAAGAACCCAGAGCAGAAGCTGGAGGATACTCTCATTGACTCTCTTGTGCGGTCCAAGCACGTCAATGGAGCTATGTTCATGCTGCGACAGCTGCACTTTGGCCTGTTTGACTTCACTCTCCACACTGCTTCGGGCGTCGAAGAGGCTGCCAAGCTTGACATTGCCAAGCTGTGGAACGAGCTGCGACAGGACATCAGCCACGTTTCCCAGGGCGATGAGCAGCGAGTCCATGGGTACTCCTCATTTGGTCATATCATGGGCGGCTACGACTCGGGCTACTATGGGTATTTGTGGTCGGAGGTGTTTGCTGCCGACATGTACTACACCAAGTTCAAGACCAACCCACTGGATGCGGCTGCCGGTATGGAGTACCGAACGAAGATCATTGGCCGTGGCGGAGCTGGCGATCAGATGGATTCCCTGCGAGATTACCTTGGCCGAGAGCCCAATAACCAGGCTTTCTTGGAGGAGATGGGCATCCATTGACTATCTGCGAACTTGTAGCGCCACTACCATATTTACTACATCCGTTAATTACCACCCTGGGGCTCTGCCCCAGACCCCGTAGTTGGGGGTTCCACCCCCAAACCCCCTCTTCTCGTGGCTTCTTCATATATACGACCCCTCTCCTATTTGGAGCTTGATTATGCTGTATTAGAAGTCTCATGTGCGTAGATTAGTCGCCCTTTCTTATCATTATTGATATATGCAGAAACAGTAGACCTAACGACTTGTGTAAACAACAGAATGAACTGTCAATTGAAATGCTCTCACTTCATGTAATTTATTTTAACTATATCCTAATTGCCGTTTTATAATCGCTACAATGTACGCGTGATGTTCCTTTTCAATATTTGAATGTTGAACTGTCAAATCTTTACTGTGTACCCAGAATTTAATAAACCTACTCTATAGCGTCAATTACTAAACACGGAAGACAATCTCAAATATAAATGTAAATCTCACTATTGTAATACGTGTACCATACCTATACACCGCCATCTACAATTTCATGCCTTTGGTTTCTTCTGTGACTGTAAGTGGGTACAGTATTCTGCAGTGTATATGAAGAAGCCACGAGAAGAGGGGGTTTGGGGGTGGAACCCCCAACTACGGGGTCTGGGGCAGAGCCCCAGGGTGGTAGGTTTGTTACGGCTGTAACTAACTGGCAACACAATCTCCCAAACAGCCGCATGGCCTGTAACAAATCGTAATAGAACACATTTGTTACAACGGTGCCTACAATTTAAACAAAATTGCACCGTACCGATACTCATTATATGAAGAGTCTAATATTATCTATACTCAAGCATAGGTGATATTAGTTCACTAGGTGAAAGAATTGCAAGTTGAGTTGCGTTGGTAGGCCACTGGAAGCCCGTGGAATATCGCCTGTCGCCTTAAACATGTTAAAGTTGGTGATTTCCCAACCCCGATCTCGACGACAGGCACACACCACACACTGAAAAAATTACCGCAATGGAGGACGAGTCAGGACCGAAGATCACGATCCGAAAGGCGGCCAAGGACGAAGTGAATTTTGTCGTTCAGAATGTCGATATGTCGTAAGTACTCCGAGAACCCCAGACCACAAATGAGAGTGCTAACAAGAATAGGCTGGCGAATGCGCTGAGACGAGTGATGCATGCAGAGATCCCGACTATTGCCATCGATCTGGTGGAGATTGAAAAGAACACGTCGGTTCTGGCCGACGAGTTCATATCACACAGGCTCGGGCTGGTCCCACTGGACTCCACCGAAGTCGACAAGCTCGAATACACGCGGGATTGCTCCTGCGACCAGTACTGCGAGCGATGCAGCGTCACGCTGCGGCTCGACGCGCGGTGCACGGGAGACTCGACGATGGAGGTGTACACGAGCGACCTTGTCGTCGAGCGCAGAGGGGACTCGGTGGGCCAGCCGCTGTTCACTGAACCCGACACACGAGGCATCCTGCTGTGTAAACTGCGGAAACACCAGGAACTACGCCTCAAGTGCATTGCCAAGAAGGGAATTGCCAAAGAGCACGCCAAATGGAGCCCCGTGGCGGCCATTGGTTTCGAATATGACCCTTGGAACAAGCTGAAGCACACTGACTACTGGTACGAAGAGGATGCTTCGAAGGAGTGGCCACAGTCCGAGAATGCGACCTGGGAGGAGCCGCCCAAAGAAGGGGAGCCCTTTGACTATAACGCTAAGGCGAACAAGTTTTACATGAACGTGGAGACCGTGGGCTCGCTCAAGCCGAACGAGGTCATCCACAGAGGCATCAGGACGCTGCAGGCCAAGCTGGCAGAGGTCTGTGCGACGCTCGAGTCACAGGAGAAGGAGCGCCACGGCGATGCCTCGGTGTATGGTGGCGCTACGGCCTATGGCGGTGCCACGGCCTACGGTGGTGGGCCTCGTTTTGACGATCCAATGGACACGAGATGGTAATTTTTTAGAACGACTGTTAATGCTAATATTTTTGTCTACTTTATAAACAAATAGGATGCCTTCTGGGGCTCGGCCCCAGACCCCGTAGCTAGGGGCGCTGCCCCTAGAACCCCTATGTCTTGGTCTGTATTAGATTCAATCTGGTGAGTAATTGTCAACTAATAGAAGAAATATTCATGTGCTACTCTCCGCCCCAAGTTGATAAAGCGTGATGACTATTCCTTATTTGTAATAGAGTGAGCGTTGCAATTTTAATACCGGTATATATCACCTACTCTATTCATTGATTGGTTGATTTGATTGGTTGATTTGATTGATTGATTGATTGATTGATTGATTGATTGATTGATTGATTGATTGATTGATTGATTGATTGATTGATTGATTGATTCCAATGAGGTATGGAAACCGTGTAAATGGTATCCAGAGCTGCAATTCAAGTGCTCCGGTGCTCCGGTTTGACAATTGCATTCATTACTACCGCATTTACCATCTTGGCAGGGCTAATTAAGTAATCTTCACTCTTTTTATGAACCAAACTGAGGAGAGTCAAAAGACGAATGGTAAATCCATTAGAACAGTTTCGGTATTAAAGATCGGTGGAAATCAATAAACATGATCTCGGAGTGAATGGCATGCTACAGTATGGGGGTTTGGGGGTGGAACCCCCAACTACGGGGCCTGGGGCAGCACCCCAGTGCATGGGTACTGAGAGTTGTTATAGTCAGTTAGATCTTGTAGAGTACAGAGGGATTGAGGGTGTATGGTTAATGAGAGTTATTCCAGTCGATGCATTCGGCGAAGGTGACGCCAGAGCCGCCAAAGATGTCCAAAGCGGAGCCAAAAGTGAGGTCGATTTTGCCGTTAGAAAGCTTCTCGACCAGGGCCAGGTCCCCAATGTTCCGCGCTCCACCAGCGTAAGTGGTTGGAATGGTCACCCACTGGCCGAGTGCCTTTACCAGCTCTTCGTCAATGCCCCGACAAAGCCCCTCTACGTCGGCAGCATGGATGAGGAATTCAGAGCAATGCCCCGCCAGAGTGTCCAGGGTCTCCTTGGTGATCTTTGTGTCGGTCAGGGTCTGCCACCGGTTCATAGCCACAACCCACTCGTCCCCGACTCTTCTACAGCTCAGGTCTACAACTAGCTTATCACGACCGACCAATTGCTCCAACTTCAAAAGTCTCTCCATCGACAGCTTGGCATCTGGGAAGAGGTAGGACGTGACGATGACCTTGGACGCCTTATAATCCTCGATCCACTGACGCGCGTTGGTATCGTTGATGCCTCCACCGACCTGGAGCATGTGTGGCCAAGCGGAGAGTGCTTCTATGGCTGCCTCATCGCATCCAGGCCCGAGCTTGATGACGTGGGTGCCTTCGACACGGCTGTTTTCATACAGCTTGCCGTAGTACTGGGGCGGCTGGGAGCTGACAAAGTTGGTCTTGGTGGTATCGTTGGAGTCCGACAGAGTCCCTCCGACGATCTGCTTGACTTTTCCGGCGTGGATATCTATACAACCCCGGAACTTTGTCATTTTCTCTTTTAGGTCTTATGGCAGTTAACGGTCTTGGCGGGGATGAAATTTCAGTTTGGCGATCCCAATAGGTCCGATCTGACATCATCACATCTGATAACAAAATTTTTCAATCCGATAAGCCTTACGGGGGACAAATAGAGAGGAATGGACAGTAGTGACGACGAACCACAGGTCGTCCGGTTCGAGGATACCAGCACGGCTGTGCCGCTAGTGTCAAAACGGGAAAAGAAGCTGTTTGTGCGGTCTTCAGCGCCCAAGAAGGAGCCCACGGAAGAGAAGCCTTCCCGCAAAGGCAAGGTCTCCAAGGAGGAGCAAGAAGACATTAAGAATGACTTAGCACTCCAGCGACTCATTAGCGAGAGTCACATCCTTGCTGAGGCAAACCAGCACTCTGGGGCCGACATATCGCTGGATTTTGATCCCATAGGCAAATCGCGGCTCAAGGCACTGGACACTCGTCTCAAGTCATTGGGGGCCAAGCAGGAGAAATCACAAAGCATGCCGATGAACATGGCCAAAGGGATCAAGCAGGCGCAAAAAACGAAGCAGGAGAAGTACACAAAGCATGCCCGAGAGGCCGGCATTATCCTGGCCAAAGTGTCCAAAGATACCTCCAAAAAGACCAAGAAGCGAGACAGAGGGCTCAAGATCGCTTCTGTGGGGCGTAACACTAGACACGGCCTGATTATCAGCCAGCAGGAGATCGCTCGCGTCACGAAAAAACGAAAGTAATTGGGGGGTGGGTCTTAGGGGGCACCGCCCCCTGACTACGGGGGTCTGGGGGGCTGGCCCCCAGATAATTGCATACACACTGGGGGCCAGCCCCCAGACCCCCCGGGTTGTCGTCGGTGCAAAATTTAAGTGATGCACGTGACTTTGCAGTCACGTGCGATCTTAAAGCCGAGGGGTAAGGAAAAACGGCTGCTCTCCACACGTTGGAGACACAACTTCTACATAGAAATCGACAGATAATAGCATGAATGATTCGATAGGTATGGTATAAATCGGAAGTGATTTGTATAAAAGGCTGATGATATAGATCGGGTGTTTGGCAAGGGCATTGCGACGGTCCGGGCGCTGAGTAGTTGCGGGTTACCGCGGCCGCCGGCCCAGGTTCGAGCACAGCTGTACGGGCTTTATAAACAAGCGACAGAGGGGAATGTAGCTGGGCTCGTAGATCGACCAGAGGATTTGGTTGAGCAGGCCAAGTGGGATGCGTGGAAGGCTGTTGAAGGGCTGCGCAAGAGCGAGGCTAAGCAACGGTACATCGCGTTGCTTATTGAGACTATGAAACCGTATACGGCCAACGCCGAGGCACGCGAGCTGATCTTGGAGCTTGAGGAGATGTGGGAGCAGCTCCAGCAACATGTTTCGCAGTTACAGTCCGTCGCATCGTCTTCGCTTCCTCCGCCGACCGCTGTGACGGGTCTCGGCATTGGAGGGTTCCCGCTGACGCCGACGTTTGGCAGGGCTCCTAGCGTTGGAGCCAGCTCAGCCGCCGCACGAGATGCGGCTGACAATCACCACCACCGCCATACCGGTAAGTCAGGTGACCATGCGGCTCGTGAGGCTCATGAGGCTGGAGCGCGCCGCACGCGGCGGGGAAACAAAGTAACTACTGTGTACGGATACGACGGCGGTGAAGTAAGAGAGGAGGAAGAAGAAGAAGATAATGGGGAGGAGATGCGGCGATGGCGGCGCGAGGTGGCCCGGGCTATGGAAACCCTTAATGACCAGGTGCTGACGCTGCGCAACCAGGTGTCGGAGCTCTCGAACGAGCACTATGCACGACAGTCGCAGTTTATTCGGCACAGTGTAGCACGGTGGGTTCGCTGTGCGACGCGAGTCGCTTTTGTTGTTTTTAAGCATGTGACCATCGATTTGGTGGTGATATTAGTGGCAGTAGCGCTGGCCCGCCTCGTGCGTCGAAGTCCGTTGACCATGCAAAGGCATCTTCCATGCATTCCCTGGGCCTTGGCAAGGGTTATTCTTTTGCTGGATCGACTACGGGAGAACCTTGTGTATTGGTATTAATTATCAGCGGGCTTCATCAACTTCGTCTATTAATACGGTTTTACACTCTATTGGCATTAATTATCAGTCTCTTCAACTGGTACTAATATGGCTCATCAGCAACTTGTTTATGATATTAATGCGGCTCATCAACCTCTTCTATTGGTATAAATCCGACCCATCAGCCCCTCCTATTGGTATAAACCCGACTCATCCGCCTCTACTCTCGGAAATAAGTCGGCTCACCAACGTTATCTGCTGATATTATTTCGACTCGTCGGCCTGTTCTACTGGTGTTAATGCCGCTCATAAACCTCCTCTGTTTGTATAAAAACGACTCACCAATCTCTTCTACTGGAATTAATCCGGCTCATGAACCTGTTCGACTGGTATTAATCCGGGTCATCAATTTCTTCACCCGATATTAAGCTTGAACGAGATGGAACCAACTTCTTTTACTGGCATTTAATCTGGTTCATCATGATCCTTAACTTGGTATACCAGCTGGCTTTCCAAAAGAATCCAGCTCTACGATAGCCTGTGCTTCTCCGTGGGAAGTCTCAGGTTCATGATTGCCAGTTTTGCCTATTCATCCGCCTCTACTTGTTATATGTGTTACTTGTGATGCTGCTCTACGACCACTACTACTACTCCATACTGTGCTACTACCAGGGCTCCACAGTGATACAATTGTACTACTGTATCCTCCTCCTGGTTGTACCGGTAATACAGTGATACAATGTAATACTACTGCTGGCACAGTGATGCAGCGATATCGCTCTATTGGATGCGGAGCTGGTAAACGACTACGGAACATGGTGAACAGAGCCCGGGACTGCTATATTCAGCAAAATTTCGCATAACCGGTCTTTTTCGCGACCGGACGACGGACACCGAGAACCTCCGAGGACGAATCATTCAAAGCATGTGAGCGCGATGTACCAAACATCTGCTCTCTCTGACTCAGTGAACGGCCCTGGAGAACGCACAGTCCACAGTGGGTTTGAGGCAGGTTGGCCTACGGCAGTGGTGCGGCGCGATCGCCGCGCGCCCCATCTGCAAATCACAAGCCTTGGCTGAAGCACGTTTTGCAGCGCACGGCTGATCACAGAGTGAAGGGGGGAATCTGGCAGGGCTGTAGCGCAGCAAGGCCAGCCGAACGGAGAGTAACAGAGAGTGTGTGAGAGAGAGAGGTAGTACTCGGAGCATCTAGGGGACTGTGTTCAAATCTCCTTCTCCTTTTTTCATATATATAAAGAAGCGGAACGGCTACAGATGAGTCGCGAACATGGCGATCGATTAGGAGCCGGCGAGGACCAGGACATGATGATGATGAGTGAAGGGTACCAGTTTGAGCAGTTGCACACGGCTTCTGCTGAGCTAGACTCTATGCTAAGCGATTTTCTCCATGACTCTCGTGGTCACGATTTTGCCGACGGATTTAACGGTACCCACCAGCCACAGCCACAGCATCACCAACACCACCACCAACAACAACAGGGCCTTCCGGCTGGATTTAGCGAACACTCGAGCCATAGTAGCAGTAGAAATGAGGACAGAGGCGGGTTTGGCGACCCTATGGACATATCAGCCGGGTTCAGGCCGCCATCGACCCACCAGGAAAACCTATTCGACTCGCCTAATATGTCAGTAAAAGACTATACGCCCTTGCTATCGCCTATGGTCGAACCGGGAAGTGAACCAACCCACTTTACCAACCCTACGGGGGAGTTCGAGATCCCAGGGACATTCTACGATGAGCGTACGGCCATGCGGTCCATCAGCGCTAACAATACGCCTATGCTGCTGCCTGATAGCCCGTCAATAGCCGTAGTAGCTGGTGGTGGTTCCATGCCGCCTCCCCAGAGTCGCAAGGGTAAGCCTGTGACTCCAGCGAGTCTCATGAACCTCCGGAGCAACAGTACCGGTAGTAGACCGTCTGAAATAGCCAAACCGAGCGAGGAGAGGCTTCAGAACGCCATCAGAGCGACTAACAACTCGCTGAAGTCACAATCGCAATCGGTTATTCAGAAAAGGCGGTCGAGTACGACCCCGTCGTCTTCTCCGTACATGAACAGCGCCATCCGGCCCAAGCCCTCCGGGCTTTCTCGCATCTCGCCCGTGATTAAGCCCAAGTTCTCGCCACAGATTTCGCCCAAAATCGCCCCAAGCGACTCCAAGAACTCAGACTACGAGGCATTGTTAGCGTCCAAGTCCAATTACCAGACCATTGTCGAGGGGAAGCACCGCCAGCTGGGTCTCTCGTATCCCGAGCAGCTGAGCGCAGACTTGACGCTGAAGAAAACAAGCCACAAACTGGCCGAGCAGGGGCGTCGCAACCGCATTAACGTGGCTCTTTCTGAGCTGGGCAAGCTAGTAGAACCCTGCCGCGAGGACGGCCAGATCAACTCCAAGGCCACCACGGTCGAGACGGCTATCAGGTACATCAAACAGCTCGAGGAGGATCTCGCCGAGGCAAAGGCCAAGCTGGCCAAGTACGAAGAAGAGAAAGACAGCTGATCTTTCCATTATTTATGATTTTACGGGAACTTTTGGGGGTGAGCTATATATGGCTCTTCATGACTACGAACTATAGATAAAGCTCTTCATTGTATACCGCGGCCCCCAGGAAGCTCTCCTCACGACTACACTGGGGTTCCACCCCAGACCCCGTAGTAGGGGGGTTCCACCCCCCAAACCCCCCCTTTCCTCGAAGCTCTCCGCGAAGCGGAGCTACGGGGGTCTGGGGGCTGGCCCCCAGGAAACATGGATGCAAGAAAACGAAGGTAGGAAGAAGTGGGTTAGATACTGGTTTACCAAGATATGTAATGAGACTATCAGGAGCAGTGGGTAACGCAGGAGTAATGAGGATAAATAAGTTAAATCTATATCTATAATAGTATATATACAGGAGCTAATGGCTCTGCATGACCATGATGTGAGGCGGGTTCGTCGTCGATGAGGTGTTATCGACGAGAGCGAAGCCATTCTGCTCCAATTGAGACACATCCGGCTGCTGCTGAGTCTGTGCCGGATTTTGATGGTGATGGTGGTCCAAGTAGTCGTCCTTGAGAGACCCAGCCGCCTCCGGATGCATAGCAGAGACGTGCCTGTTGAGGTCGTACTGGCGAGCAAACCGGTAGAGGCAACCCGGGACGATGCACTCAATGTGGCGCCCCGTGTCGTTGTACCCGGCCCCCGTAATGCGCTGGATCATCGTTGGCGCCTTAGTCAGCCGGCGCGCCGCATCCTCTGCGGCGCTACCATCGTAGTGCGGCGGCTCCGCGTGCGGCGTGCCAACGGGGGTCGAGCCGGCCGTGCTGGCAGGAGTCACTTCGTGGGAGCTCGGGTGGGTCGAGGTTGGCGCAGACACGGGTGGTAGATGGTGGTACGGGTTCTGAGGGTGAGCAAAGTGGATGCCCCCATAGCTCGCGTCGTGGCTCATAACAGAGTGGTACGAATTGGTGGAGGTAGGGGGCTGCTGTTCCTGGGGTGTCTGCTTGAGGGCTTCAGGAATGAAGCCATGGGCCGTGCGATAGTGCGACATGAGAATGTCCCGGGAACCAAAGATGATCATGCACTCTGGTTCTGCGCACTGCCATTCTCGGGTCATTGGGCTCGCTTCTTCGTGTTCAGCTCGCATATGTTGGGCAAGCCCCGTCTGGTGAGCAAACTTTTTGTCGCACAGCGTGCATGGAACGACCTTGGGGTGCGACTCGGCAATGTGCTTTTGGAGCTCGCCCCATGTGAAGCATGCGACTCCGCAGCCAATTTCGCCGCACAGGTAGCTGGGCAGCTCAGAGTGGTTTTTAAGGACGTGGCTCTCAAGTCGCTTCTGGTGATTGAACTCACGGCTGCATCCAGCATGCTCGCAGATGTACTTTCGCGTTGTAGAGTGGTTCTGTGTCTTGTGGCGCCTCAGCTGGGTGTGCTTCTTGAACTTAGCGTCACACATATCGCACTTGTGGGTCTCGTAGTGAGTCCGAACGTGGCGAGTCAGATGCTGGTTGGTGTTGAACCCCTTGTTGCAGTGCTCACATCTCAATGGCTTGTCGTCTTCAGTGCGGTGCGACAATTTGTGGGTTTTGAGATGAGAGTTCCGCAGGAAGTTCTTACCGCAGATATCGCACTTGTAGGGTCTCTCGCCAGAGTGGGATCGCATGTGCTGATCTAGTAGGCATGGCCTGTTGTAGGTCTTGTTACAGTTCTCTACCTGGCAAGCGTACTTTTTCGGTTTAATTGATGCCGGCTTCTTCTTTGGCAGGGAGTTTTGGGTTGGCAGCGGCTCCTCACTGTGACTGTGTACTGGAGCAGCAAAGTAGAGCGGCTGTTTAGCAGGGCTGGGTGGGTTGGTTGAGGGTGCTGAGGAGGGGCCCGAAGTAGGCGTCAGCATGCCAACCGAAGGAGTTGCCGAAGGGCTCAGACTTGGGTGGTGGTGGTGACTGCTGTTATTGTTGCTAGTGCTTTGGTTTGAATTGTTACTCAATTGGTGATGAGCGTAATGCATGTTTCCTCCATTCTGCTGCTGATGAGGAAAGCCCATCATCGGCGGCATAAGGTGACCAATCATGCCAGGAAGCATAGACATAGACATGGTAGTTGGAGGGTTGGCCATGGGAGGCAGAGGCAAGTTCTGGGAGCCGTTTGCAGTGTTATTAGTGCCCATATGGAGGTGATGGTGAGGAGGCAGGGCCAGCGGAGGCGGCGGATGGTGCATCATCTGTTGAGGCTGCTGGAACTGGGCCTGTACCATTTGTTGTTGCTGAGCCTGAGCCTGAGCCTGGCCGTTTTGTTGTTGGTACAGCTGATGATGAGGCAGGTGAGGCGGCAAAGCCGGAGCGTGAGTTGTCGACATCTTCGCTAACTTGATTCAATTCGGCTGAATTTGTTCGAGAATTTCGTAATTCAAGTAACTTGAGGCTTTTTTTAATACTTCAAGTTTTCAGAACTTCCGGAATCCAAATAAGTTCGTTCAGTCTTCAGAAACTCCAAATACTTTCAAGGAACTTCCTAATGCAAAATTACTTCAAGGAAGCTAATAAATAACTTAAGAATTCAAATAACTTCCAAGGTTATCAGAGATTCAATATACGATTACTTCAAGGAAGGAATTCGTAAGTCGAATAGTTTAAGGAACTCCGTAATTCGAATACAAGGAAGTTGAACTCCGTAATTCAACAAGCTTTGGTATTCCGTATGGCCTTTCCAATCGAGTCAACTATTCGTGGTCAGTCAACTATTAGTGGTCGAATATATCGGCAACTTTTTCAACGAGTGTATCCGGTTGAACGATACACAGACACTTCAATATCAATCCAAAGATAAAAAAGAGAGTATAAGTTAGCTTTGAAAATAAAATGAGTGTATAAGATTTTTTTGATAAAAAAAAATGCGAAGAAGAGCGAGGTAGGCGACAAGCTGTGGGTAGCCGATGCCCCGAGATCCCGGACGGGGCGAAAAATTTCACTTCCCGGATGACATCGGAGTTGCGCGGGCGCCTACTACGCTATTCCGTCATCGCATCCCCCCCTTTTTTTTTTTACACAGTTCACTACCGCTAACATTGTGGTACTCGTAGCCGGAAAAAATTTCATTAAGTAGTCTTAGATCTGTTTTTCATCTAGCTATTCATTTATCCGATTCGATACTCTATTGTATTCTTGGGTTTATCGGAGACGGAGGCCCTTGAAGCCGATGCCCGCAGACTGTACTGACGATTACTTAGAGAAGAGGTGCTGGGATATACGCGGAGTAAATGCATAACGGGGCCAAAAAGCAAGGCGTAATAAGGGATGGTCGTGCCGGTTCCGCACATGCTAAATGCGTGTAGCATTGGTAGTTGATACCAATATTTCCCCTTAAAAGCTGGGGATGTAGGGGAGCAGACATATTAAAGAGGCCTGCATGAAAGCCGTTAATTGTCAACGGTCGCGGCGATCAAAAAAAGGGGGAGGGGCACAAAAAGGAGGGGTCATCAAGACAACTCAATGTCGTCACCACCTACAGCGCATCCCTTTCTAAATCCTTCTTGTAGACAGTAGTATTACGTATGGGTATAGTCAGGGGAATAATACTATAGACGGGCGTGTTCTATAGTGCTGTAGTATACAGTGCGCTGCTACAGTGTCAGGTCTGTGACTGGTGGTCAGGGGGGGACCGTTATTACATTTGAAACCTGCACGCGAAAACCGTTATAAAATATGTACTTTACATACATGGTACACTACATCTATTAATAATACTTGAAGCATAGTGTATCCCCCAACCGTTTGAATTCTGTTGAGGGATACAATTATTAAAAAGGAGCACCCCCTAGTTTTCCCCGTATCGCCCTGAGCCGCTAACGGCCACGGGTATGCGGCCTGCTTCACGGGCATAGAACACGAAAGAATACTTGGCACAAACGCGCAAAGTGCATTAGGAAGATACAGTGCACCGGATCTATGTGTTTCAATGAATCCCTGCAGCGGCAGATCCTGGTTGGCAACACCGGTACAGTGTAGTTGTGTACCTCGCGTAGGTCAATAAAATGTCGTGATGCAAAGTCGCTGTGTCGCTGTGTCGCACTTTTACTAATCCCGTTGGGACAATTACATAAGCGAAAAATATCGCCAAAAAAGCGACACAAAACGACTCGAAAAGGCACAATTTTTCAGATCAATCGATAAGCACATCAATGTCGGACGACGAGGCGTAAGTAACCACAGTTGAGACGATAAAAGACGCGAAATTTCAAAGCTAACATGCTGGTAGATTCAACGATAGACAGGAGAACACCTTCAATGAGGAGGAGGACTTTGGTTACGAGGAGTACGACCAAGGGTTCGAGGAAGCGACGACCAACCCGGCCGAGGAGAATGGCGACGCCGTGGCCAGCAGAGAGATCGCCGCCGACGGAGACAACATCATCGCCAGCGGTGACCTCAACGGAGCCGCACTGAAAAAGAAAAAGACCGACCGGGAGCTCGCTATCCCCAAGGAGAAGCGTACAACGACGCCATACATGACCAAGTACGAGAGAGCGCGAGTGCTGGGGACTCGGGCTCTGCAGATCAGTATGAACGCGCCGGTACTCGTAGACCTTGAGGGTGAGACTGATCCGCTACAAATTGCATTGAAGGAGCTGGCGCAGCGCAAGATTCCGCTCGTCATTAGACGGTACCTTCCCGATGGAAGTTTTGAGGATTGGGGATGTGATGAGCTTATTGTCGACCAGTAATCTCCGTAATTTCCTGGCTATCGTCGACCAGAAATCTCCTGACTCTTGTTTTTGTATAATTATTTATAAACAACGCCTAATCGTTTAGTAATTCCTCTCCTTAGAGACCAACCCTTCTAGTAGTTCGTCTCCTTTAGGCTGGGTAATCCGTTTTATCTACATGTACTACGGTACGTTATATGCCTACCCCGTTAGAAGTATGCCGTCCAATCATCGAACCACAGCATTGCAGTGTGCAGTACAGAATTCTGGTCTAATGGTTACAAGTAAGCTTGCCTTATTTACAGATAGTAAAGCTTTCAACTGCTTTATATTTATCAACTAAGAACATTGGGCTTGATCGCTAGTAAGATCAGCCATTATTACAGAAAGCTGCTTCAACCCAGCTCATATTGTGGAAAAGGTTATTGAAACAAAAAAAAAATTAGTCGAGTCGCCTTCCTCTACCAACCGGAAGGCGACATTGGTAACGGAAAAAGACCTGACACCTTGCTCATTGTCAGCATCGATGGTGTTGTTAATGTATACCTGGCCCCGGAATAATCTTAAAGTGATGGTGGATGTTGTTGACCCGAGTTCGGTACATCAGGGGTTACTATGGTGGCCAAAGAGGGCCACAAGAAGAGGGAAAAGAAGAGCTCGAAGTAGGGAATTGCAGTAGCACTATTTATGCTTTTGGTGAGCGGGAAGTAGGCTTGTCACATTATGGTTGTGAGGCGCCCAAGCGCGAGTTTAACGTAGAGCAACGGGGATCAACAAAAGATTCATTGGAACCGATAGCCCGGGAAGGATCGGTTGGATGCTGCTTTAGCACATTTCTATTAGGACACTAAAGCTAGCAGTTTATGAAGTTTAACTCAGGGCTACAGTTCTAAATTCTCAAGGGAGCTAAACAGAAACGGATAGAACTTGCCACAGAAATTATGTTGTTTGTTCAATAGTCAACGCGACACCGCTTGGATGAAAGTGTCCGCTGGACATGATTACCGACAATCCGGCACGGGATAGTTACAGCGCCCAATGCAACTAAGAACCCGTTTCATCGCACCGAGTATGATTGAGATGCAATAAACAATCATCTGTCTCTATTAGGCTAACTGAGTAATTCATCTCTTAAATCAATTTGTATAAGCTATGTAGATGTGATAGAACATTGTCATGGACAGCTTACTAGAACTTTAGCGATTACTGAGACATATGGATATTCCAGAACAATTTGAGCTATAATTACCAATTTTTCAGCCAAATTCAAACTGCAGCTTTGACTCTCTTGAAACGTCTGGTGTAAGCTTCCCGCATCTTTGATGTGATTGAAGGTACTGTATGGGCATATTCTGACTCGAGCCATCGTTGCCACTCCCAGTCAATCCAATCATCAAATCGACAAGCGAAGTCTTCTCCCCCTACGCCCCACCGTAAAATTGGCGAGATATATTGTCCAAGAAACGGCTCCGGTCCATATCTAGCTATCCTATCATCCAGTATGCGGTCAAATATAGCAAATCCAAAATCAACGAAAACCAGAGGCCTTTCCCGCGAATAGCTAGGGTCCGTGACAATTACATGTTCAGGTTTTAAATCTGAGAGCGCTATGTCGCGTTGGTATACCGAACCTTCAAAATCGACCACCGACTTCATCATCTGCTGGCGATCCTTCTGTAAAAAGCTCTCTGCATTCAACACTTGCATTGAATTCCCCGGCGTGTACTCAAGGAGGATGAGTCGAACCTCTCTTGTCCTTTCATTTGGGGTAGGGACGTCCAACGAAAATGACCCATAAAACTTGGGGATCGGCCCTCCCTGGAACTCAGAGAGCTTCTCATAGGCAAGCACCTCGTGAGTATAATGCTCGTCGGCCATATGAAAAGAATCCAAAAATCCCCCCTCGTCGTCCATGAAGACCGGGTCGTACGCTTTTGCCACCAGTATCTGTCCTCGCTTCACACGGTCCAAGTCAGACTGAGCCTCAACCATAAAGACTTGTGTGTGGCTATTTGGTCCAACGCGGATCGGATAGAGGAACTTCAAATCCACAGTTCCAGAGCCAAACTTCCCTGCCAAAGGAGGATGGCGCGGGTATCTTTCAAATTTCGAGAGATTTCTGCTCTCTTGCCTCATATGTTTTTTGGTAACACAACAGCCCCAACCCACAGGTGTTGGCGGAGGGGCTATGTGCTGGCGGGCTGCAAACTGAAAGCTCTAAGATACGGAAATTGTGGTATTTTCAATCGCATCCTTTGACTAATTGCAAATTGAGAAGGCAGAAGGCTGCTAATTTATTATAGCTGTCTGGTAATTTACCACATTGCTTTGCGGGGCAAACCTTAGAAGGGCCATTAGCTTTCAAGTAATCCCTACAGCTTAAGTACGGACTGCCTCAAAGCAAAGCTTTCAGAATTGTTGCATTTTTACGCACCAGCTGGTTTGGATTTGCTGCGATCGGCGACAAGATTTGAACCCTCCAGACAGTTCAAGATTTAGGTATTCGTGATGAAGATAACATATGCGACTTGACATAACAAGCTCATACGGCACCTTTCTGAGCCGTAGAGAATAGTATATAATCTGGATACCCGCAGGCAATTTGGTTCTAGCAGCCGGCTTTGTTGTTTGATTCTGTTAATAGACTGCCAATGGTGGTTTAAAACGCAGATCTGACACAGGTAGGCAGCTACTTCTACTGCCGGTACTACATACTCGCAATCTCTAATGGGAGTGCTAAAAAGCTGGGCGTTGCATTGAGCATATAATAGGTCTATTTCATATAGCACTATGATACTATAGCCATGGAACAAGGTTACTATGTAATTGACAGCGGCTCAACTCTCGCTCTTAAAGATGGTGGGGTATGCGACTTATCTCAAAGCAATTGAAAGGGAGTCCAAATTCCGCAGCTCTAGCCCGTTCTCTCGGGCATATTCACTCAATGCACGGGCCAGAAAAGCGAAGAGCAAGCGACGATACGTCATGCCGCGCAACTCTTCCTCTTCCGATTCCTCGAAATAGTTAACTCTAAGGGTTCCATCCAAAGGAACGGACCCGAAGTCGAAGAGGAGCATTGCATCCCAATCGAAAACGACAATATTCTCACAATCTTGAGCATATTTGCCAACCTGTCGTATGATTGGGATGGCATTGTTCTTAAGGCCGCTGTTCTCCATCAACAACGTCCAGCTAACAGAACTACCGATACCTGACTCCTTATTATCTGCTTCCCTAACCATGATAGCCTCAAAGTCGGACTTGCAGATTGTTCCGGTATTTTGGAACTCCATCGCTCCCAGATTCTTCAAAAGCTTGTCATCGCTTTTGGATCGAAGTTCCCACAGAAGGCCCAAGCGAGAGGAATGTTGCGTCCTCTGTGCGGCGCTTGCGACAACTTCGAGCCCTTCAGGAGCTATGGCATTGAGGCCAAGTTGTACGGGATGTACAAGTTGAAACCTGGAAAGCTGCGCGACATCGGCTTTGGTGCGAAGTCGATGGTTTTCCCATAGAGGCATAAAGCCGTGAGATTGCGTGGTGAGCCTATTAAGCCAAGACTTAGGAATGTGTGTCTCCGCAACTGACTCAAACATGCGTTGGTCTTCGCTAACAAGGATCCTCTTGATCTCGTTGGCCAAAAGGATTGGGGCGGTGGATCCAGTAGGACGCCGATGAGGCTTCGGGGACTCAATCTTGAGTTTGGGTTCTTTCAGCAGGTTCTTGCCGAAAGACTGAAGGAGGGAGACGGCTTTTTGCTTCATTGCTGTACCAGTTTTCTGTTACGAGAATAGGTTCATACGAACTAAGCATTTATAAACAGATACCAATCCCAAAACACTAAACTTAAATCTGGGGGAAAGCCGCATGGGGCTGAGACAAATCTGCCCACAGATCAAAGTAGGCGCGGCTGACCACGCTAGCAATTTGTATTCCATATATATTCACGGTACAGCTTGCGCCGTTAACGAGTGTGCATTCCCTGCCTCTTTCCCTTCCTCTCTTTCTGTCTTTCTTTTTCCTCTCTCTCTCTTTCTCTTTCCCATGTCACTTCGTCATGTTCGACATGGTAGGTGAAAGGGGAGTGGTCTCGCACAAGGTCACGAGCTACACTTGGATCAGTCCATCGCAAATGCGGGTAGCGAGTCTGTCAATGGGAAGCTATACAAGGAACAATCCATCAAATCATCTTAGGCTAGGACAGGACTTTAGTAGACATAAAATACCAGGTAAGTAAATTCGGCTAACGTGTTACTAGACCAAATGCGTAATTTGCCTTCATCAGATTAATTCGTCTTCATTGGGCTAATTCATCTTCATAGACTAGTAAGGCTCCAATAGATTAACGGAGTTTCCATTAAACCAACTGTAATTCATAATTGTCCGCTAGACCAGCCCTTTAGTAATTGTATCTCGCCTACCAATAAACATTTATCTTCATTAAACTAACTGAGTATTTAGTTCCATTACATTGGGCCGTTTAGAATTTTATCTCATTAGATTGACTGAGCATTCCGTGGTACCTCACCGATTACTATCTTGTCTCCATTGGATTAGTCGTTTAGCATTTCGCCTCCATTTGGCTAACCAAGTAATTAGTCTCCATTAGACTAAACCATATAGTAAACCGGACTCTTCCATAACTCGGTAAGTCACAGTGCCCGATAATTCTAGGTTAATCCTCAGCACGCATCATGTCTACGAAATCACGATAATGGAACCGACTGCCCATGAAACCCTTTTTTACAAAAGCCTCCATCGCCATACGAGCATCAGCCTCGCTCATGCCATACTCCATAAGGCTCTCCTCAAGCTCATCCGCCGAGATCGAAGGGTTCGACTTGCTCCCAGAGTCGTCTGAAAACGCCTCAAACGCTTTGAGAAGCTCACCTCGAGAGGACATGTTGCACAGATGCGCGCTCATTCCTGTGAGGAACGCCGAGAATGTCAATGGAGAAGGCATGGCGCCAAAAAGCTCCTCAATGTACTGGTCCGTGGGGTCCTGGCCCAGAGATATGACCATCTCCTCGAGGTCTGCCCTGTTAATTGTCCCGTCCCCGTCCTTATCGAGCAACGTGTAGGCTTCCTTGAGCTCTCGGATCTGGGCTGGGGATAGCTGCGTGAACTGGCCACTCGTCGACCGCTTCCCTTCGCTCTTGCCATGCGAGTATTCCAGTCTCGGTTTAGAATTTGTCTGCCCTCATTAGCCCTCCTCTTCTATTCCCTTTTGCAGCTTACCATCTGTTAGTGATCGGTTTGTTATTGTTTGACTAGAGATCTTGGTGGGGCATGTAAACATCGCGTCTCAGCCGCACGTCTCACGTCACCCATTCTGTCTCCCGGTGAGGGACACATTTAAAGGATGTAGATAGCTCAGTTAACTAAAGAACTTGGCGCAGATTAAAACATGTACTGTACATAAGGCTCAATTGATCCTCCGCGAAGTGGAGCCCCAGGGGGGTTTGGGGGGACTGGTCCCCCCATAGAAGGAGAGATTTATTCAAGGGCCAGCCCTCCACCTCCCGTAGTTGGGGGCCAGCCCCCAAACCCCCGCGTAGTAAATGTTCTTAATAAGTCTAATAATGTCTAGTCTATGGGTGAAGCAGCTCATTGTCCAGGTAGATGCGAGCATCTTCAAACACCTCAATTAGAGTAGCCGAGGACCACGCCTGGGTAGGACTGCTGTCATTGCAGAATTCACCGTCCTTGTTCGTCAACTCCGTAAGCCCTGCCCACGGGCTCTCGTGGAGCCACTGCCGGTTGCCAGCTAGTCTCAGGTGCAGCTGCTGGAAGATCTCCATCTGGTCACCGCCAGTCACCTTCCTATTGGCCATATCAAACCAAAGCAACGCCCGCAGGAAGTAGCCGAAACACCACACCCATTCAGGTCCCTGGTGGTAATTCCTCCCCTTAGACGTCGCAAAGTCATCATTATCAACGCTGTTTCGGTAGTACGGCCGATAGTTCTCGTCGTTGGGGTCGAGAGTCCGCATGCCCACCGGGCCACGAAGCACCGAATCGGCCACAGCAAGCGCTCCAAGAGCCTTGTCAAGATCAAACAGCTCTGGTGCACAGCACATGGCAATGGTGAAATTGGGCCGCAACTGGTAGTCCTCGAACGGCTTGCCTGACTTGTATAAGTCCTTGTAAATACCTCGTCGGCTAATTAGCTTCGGTCTAACATCAAAAAGCACGTCCTTTCGCGGGTCGGATGGAATGAAGTAAGCCTTCTGGAACGACCGCTGAATCTTGCGGTCCCAGTCCTTGAACCGCACTTTGTCGCCGTGCTGATTAACAACGTAATCCCACTCAAACTTGCCCTCCTCGTGGAGTTCTACAACCCATCGCAGCGCACTTTTAAGCATACCAGTGATCTCAACGGCGGCACCGTCTCGTGGAGTACCCGGGAACCCCTTGTTCCCCGCCTTCTCGCTTTCGCCCATCTTGTCCATCCATGTGCCACAATTCCACTGGTTGCCGCCGAATACAAACCCATTGTGCCAGTCAACGTATATCTCCTGGTTGAATCCTTCGTCCTTCATCTGACTGTCAAGGTTCGGCCCCGCATTGGCCTCTCGGAACTTGATGCCTGCCGCATGGCGCGACAGAATCTCGTATACAATCTCGGCTATGGTCGATTCCTCCGAGAACGCTCTGGAGTCATCGACGGGGACATAGGTATCGTCCTTGGGGAAACGCCGCTTAACCTTCTCTTGGAGGATAGCCAGCCCCTCTGGCGCAGTCTGACAATAGTCCTGGAGTGACTGAAGGAAGAACCATGTCGCGTCTCGCGCATTGTACCGTGGATTGTTACCAGAATCGAGCAGATTTGGAATAAGACCGTGCTTGAGGGTCATAGCAAACGCCAGCAGATGGTTCTTAGCATCCTCAAACCGGCCAGTCATAAGCAGCAGACCACGGAACGCGATAAACACGTCTCGGCCCCAGCACCGCATATACTCGACGCTGAAGTGCGGCAGGCCCGCGGCTAACGCACCGACAGTCTTGTCGGGGAAAATCGAGGCCGATGGCACTTTTCCCACCAACTGCACAGAGGTGAGGGCAAGAGATCGTAGGAAATGCCCTCCACGGGAGATGGATGTCGGCATCAAATGAAGAATCCGTCGTCTGCACGAGTTATACGCGTTGAAGACGAGCAGTGCAAAGTATCGTGGAAGCAGGTGTGGCGGGATCTTCTTGAGCCGGTCAACCCTCACCTGGAGCCAGTCAATTAGCGGAGTCAAGTTGGGATACTCGTCAACGTAGGCTCTCAGGCGATCCACAATGTAGTCCAGGGCCCATTTGCCGTCACGTAGGTTCTGGCAGATGGGGTGGCCCATATCGTTCTTGGACACCATTTGAACCAGTGGAGAAATCCATCCCTGTAAGCCGGCGTACGTAAGCTTGCCGTAGCCGGGAATCTCGTATGGTCCAACTTGGCCCTTGGTCGCATTGCGTTCCTCGCTCTCGCACCGGTAAAGCACAACGTTGAGATCAAGTAAATTCAGCGACTTGACGGCGTCGTCCGCCACACCACGCACCAGCTTGTCCAAGCCGTACTCGATCTCGGTGTACCACGTATTCAGCAGGATGATGCTACCCTGAGGGAAGTCCTTGGGCGCCTTGATGATGGTCTGGTCTTTATACTCGTCATAAATGATCTCGGGAGCCTCAATGTCAACAACTTCAGTCGGGATGCTGGTGAGCTTCTCAGCGTCCTCCTTGTACTCGCCCGTTACTTTAAGCGTCACAGCCAAGTCAACGCATGCCTGAGTACCCTGAAGTACAATATCATTCACTATCAAGTTAGTTTCTCGCCCTCAAAAAAAGAACTGAATAGAACTTACGCTTTTGATCAACGTCGTTGTGGAACTTGGTCCGGGCAATCAAAAAGTAGCCCGTGCCCTCCTTGGGGTTCACTCGGTGCACCGTAATATACTGTCCCTCATGGTGGATGTAAGTTTCCCCGGCGTTTTCAATGCCCATCAGCTCGTGCACCTCGTAAAGGCGGCGCTTGACGGAGCCAATACCGCCACCATACGTATATCGTCGCTTCTCATTCACAACGCTAAGGTGCTTCGGGTACCCTTCGTCGAAACCCATTGTCGAGCCAACAGCACACGCGCACATGGCTACTAGTGCCGCGTTGGGCAGCGTATCTTCAACAGTGCGCTTCTGCGCTGGCATCACATTGTCGTGCGTACAGTCCATAAACAGCGCATGAATTGGCGCAATTCGCAGCAGATGGATATCCTCGTCGTGTTCGCCAGCGGTTTTACCAAGCTTCGTCAGCGGCTGCTTCGAGAAGGACCCAATTGGGCGGCCGCCGTGCTTGTGGACTAACCGCGACAGCTCTCCTGGCGACCACGCCTGCATTGCCTCTCGAATTAGCGACGTAAGCCCCAATCGCCGAACAAATACCTTGTCTTTATCCTCATTTCCGGTGAACAGCTCGGCCGCTACATAGAGATTGTTCCTAATGAGTCGTGCCTTGTCGAGGAAGTACTCCGCCACGTGAATCGGCGTCGAATGGGCATTATCGATTCTGAACCCGTGGAAGTGCTTAGCCAGAAGCTCAGTATACTTGGTCATGCGCTCCCAAAGGTACGGGCAGTCCTTGGGACCCTTACCGTACCGCAGCTTGACACAATCGCCCCACGGGATGATGTCCCGCCGCAAATAGGCATTGGACTTCTCCGAAGCGAAATCAACAAGCGGATCGCCGTTCCAAATGAAGCCATTGTTGGCAAGGTGGTACTTCTTGCCGTTAGTAGCAGTAATCCGTGTGAAACAGTGCTCGGGTATGGGACACTCCCGCGAAATTTCGCCTAGCTGGGGGCCCGAAGGGTCCATTCGCGTGAACCGCGTACGCCCTTTAAGGTTGTCAAGCAGCCGCGCCTTATCTTCATCGTACAGCTTGTAGTACGGCACGTTTATCGCGTTGAGGATCTCCTCGGCGCGCTGGACGACTTCATCCTGCTCTTCGACCAAAGTTTTGAGGATCGAGACAAAGTATTCGGGGTCAATGCGCCGCAGGAACCGCTCTGACCCGAACCGGTCGAACCCAGACCCGGCCTCCTCAATGACGTACTTGGACAGCCCCTCTGGATCGTCCCACAACTCGTCAGGAACGCGGGTCGGCAACAGGCGGTAGTACCGCGAATCGTCGTTAACAATATCAACGACATGCTCCAGCGTCGTCTGCACGTCGATGACATAATACTCCCAGAGCCGCAGCTTCTGGACTACGTGTTTACTGATTTCGTCCATGAGCCGGTCGAGATCGGCCTCAGACTTTAACTTGGTTGGCAATCCAAGTTCGGGCAGCTTACTGGAGAATTCCATGAGCTCGTCCTCGAGCTCAATGGCGGCAATGAGGTGGGGCGCAGTAACCTGAGAGTACCCGACCTCAGGGTGATCTCGGAGCCACTGCGAATCATCGGAGGTATGGTTGAACACAATATCGGTAAGCGCCAGGAGGTGGTGCTTCTTCTCCATTGTCTCTACGAGAGCCATCACGTCCTTTTCGCCACGCGGGAAGCACTTGGGGTCCCACGTGAGCTGGTCGTAGATCGAGTACGGCGAGTCGCTGTGACCGCGGTGCTGCAGCGGCGTGAAATGCACCATGTTGTAGCCCTTGTACTTGATGGCGGCCAATTGCTCGTCCCACGAGTCGACGGGCCCCATCCACTTGGAGACAACAGTCTCTATCTGGAGCGAATTGAGTGGCAGAGGCTTGCCATTGAGCTCGAACCCGCACGATACCGTGAAGTAGTACTTTCGGGTGGACGTGTGCGACGATTCTACATCTGCCGCCATATACGTGTCCTTGAACAAGGACCGCTCCGACACGGTATGGGGCAGGAATTCCTCGCTCACCGACTTCATGTGGGTCTCCGGGTTGCACCGGTTGAGGAAGTCTGGGTTCACCGGAAGATACGAGATGTAGAAGGAGTACGTGCCCGGGTAGTTGATCTCTACATCGACGGAGGTGTCCTTGTCGAACTTAGCCCGGATCGGGTACTTGTAGAACTTGTTACGGTCAAACTTCTCGCCTCTGGGTGGCGCATTGCAGTGAAGAGTTGCCTGGTTCGTTATGGGAGAGGTTGACTCGATGATTAACCGCAGAACATACGACTCGCTGGGAATCGGCAGCTGGAGGAAATCGCCTTCGCCGCCAGGCTTAGGCTCTCCATTGTCCCCGAGCGGAAGAAAAAACACCTCTCGCCCCATAATATCAATTTCTCTCTATCGATGGGACCAATATCTCAGTTCTAGCCACCTTGAATTGTATGGTTCAGTGGTTCAGTAGGTTGGAATGTGGGTTGGATGATGGTTGGATGCAGCACCTGCGGCACAATCAGTAGCAATCTTATGTATGCCGATGCAGCAGCACTTAATCCCTGGCTTTTATAAAGTCACCCGATCGAACTCAGTGCGAATTGAGCTGTTTAAACGACACAAAAGAGCTCCTCGCAATTGGGGGCGCTTATAACTTCTTCCTCGGGGTGTTTTTCCACTCCACTGCATGCCGGGGGCCCTTTGTTTGAAACCTTCCCAAGCCGCACATGAGCCGCACGCTATTTGACCTGCCCTCGCGCACCCCCGGCGACACCGCCGGGATGGGCCTTCGAGGGCCCTGGAGCTTGGCTAACCGCTGCTTCAAATGACTTGGGGGCCAGCCCCCAAACCCCCGTAGCTCCGCTTCGCGGAGGTTTAAGCCCAGAACCCACCGTATAGCCCAATGTGTTGGTCTTATCTCAAGCTTAGACATACGGGCCCGTATTCAATTACCTGGGCATCACTTCCAATGGCAATGTTTAGCTGGTCCAACAACTAAAGAAGTAGTGCAGTCGCTAATTCCCGGGAACAAGGAGATCAAGTCATATAAGCCAAGAGCACTAATAGCTAACGATAAGCAAACGTTTAGTTGGGTTTGTTACTTGGGGGCCAGCCCCCAAACCCCCGTAGCTCGGCTGCGCCGAGGAACAGTACAATCTTGTGAACTTCTCCGCGAAGCGGAGCCCCAGGGGGGTTTGGGGGGACTGGTCCCCCCCCCAAGAGCATTGAAATACCCCACACCTCCCTAGTTCGCTCAGGACTAGTAGAATGTTGTGAACTTTTGGAAGAATCTCTCCGTGTAGCGGAGCCCCAGGGGGGTTTTGGGGGGACTGGTCCCCCCATGTGCCGTAGCTCGGTTTCGCCGAGGAAAGGAGATATCATAGCAATTGATTCACCGAGCGTCAAATGCGCTAGACAACTTCTGTTCGGTGTGCTCACTTACTATGAAGGTGTGAAGACAGTCAAAAGGGGACTTATGTCTAACTAGGTTGGCCGGACATAAGACTTCCTCGATCTACACTACGATCTACAAAAGATAGCCAATTGATCCGGTACCCCGGCTGTCTCTCGCAACCAAACCACGACTCATCTTCATGTTCCTCAGCTACTCCACTATAGCACAGTGGGCGGTCACTGACGTATTCTACGTCTATTCAAATAATAGGGACGAGCTAACCCGTTTCGACGGTCTAGAGCGTCACCCGGTGGGCCGGATTATTTATCAGCCGCTTGGCCTGCGCAGGCAGGCGCCCGAGCCCCGAGCCCCGAGCCCACGGTTTTTTCGCCACCCACGTCAGCCGCGCCTCCGCGCGCGCACTGGCGTCTAACGGCCGAGTCGGCGGGCGGGGGGTCTATAAAAGAGGGGCCCACCACCCAGCAGTGCGCGGCGGCGGTGCAGGGCTTGACACACTCGTAGTGGGAAGAGAGAGGACTCATCAAAACCCTAACCCACGCTATCGGGGCTGTATTACAAATCAAGAGGGATCCCTTTTTTATTTCAGCGCATTTCCATAATCTTTGCGTTACAACATATATATATTTGTTCGTAGACGCAAGAACCCCAAAGTTGTTAGCGAAGTACTGTTAGTCTACTGTGGAGTTGATCTTAGCGAATTTGAATGGATCCCGGCTGCCGTAGAGAGTAGAAGGTCAGAAACGAGGAGCTTCAAAAGAGCGATAAATTGATTATATATTGGATTTTGAATACTTTTAGTAACGGATATTTGATACCCCCGTGTTGAAAGAAAAAAAATGGCCTCTACTCAGAACTTTTGGAACGAAGAGTCGTTATTCGACGACCCACTGTCGGACTTGCTGAGCACAAATGGCTCAGCGTACATGAACGGAAACGCCCAGCAGGGCATCGACCTGCCCGAGAAGCGAAAGGAAGACTTGGGCCAGCCAGATAACCTGCACACGAAGATTAGCAAGACGTCCGAGTCGTCTGTGCCCAACCACACGGCGTCGGAGTCGCCGGCTTCTTCTTCTTCTTTAAGCAAGCAGGCGGCGCCCAAGAAGCCCGGCAGGAAGATTGACCCGAATGAGCCGGCTAACAAGCGTAAGGCTCAGAACCGGGCTGCCCAGCGGGCGTTTAGAGAGCGTAAGGAGAAGCATCTGCGCGACCTGGAGGACCGCGTCCAGCAGCTCGAGTCGGAAGCGGCCACGACGAGTAATGAGAACCAGTACTTGAAGCTGCAGGTTGAGCGGCTACAGCAGGAGCTCACCAAATACAGAAGCAGGTCTTCGCAGTCAAGTACCACGACGGCACCTGGCATTGGCACGGACTCATCGGGCCAGCCGAAGCAGTTTACGTTTGAATTCCCCTTCTTCCCATCCGTTAAGGGGAGTGATACCACCACCACCACCAACAACAGCACTAATAGCAGTAATAATAACCCATACCCAAGCCCCCAGTCGATACACCACCGAAGCTCGCAGACGAGCAGCTCTAGTAGCGTGACAGGGCTGTCGCCGGCCGATAGCTCCAAACAGAACCTGCAGACGACACCCAATGACAGCATTTCGCCTCAAAGCTACAGCTCGTCCTCGCCATTTACGAGCATTTCGCAAACAACCACGCCCCAGGGCGATTGCAAGGACTGCAAGAGCGGGTCCTTTGAGGAGGAGAGCTTCTGCGACCAGCTGTCGCTGGCGTGCGGCCAGAAGGACGATCCAGTGCCCAAGGCTCGGCTGCCTAGCAACTTCCTTGCCGCTGCGTCTACTAACCCATTGTCTTCTTCGACTTTGACCTCTACAAAGCCATCTATCAAGCCTGGCATTATGAGACAGACTCTGAACAACAATAATAATAGTAGCTCGAACGCCGATGCTTCGGTCATGTTCCCCCCATTCGACCTGGACTTTTTGGGCAGCTACAGAGACCCGCTGTTTGAAAATACCGAGTTCCAGCTGCCCGAGCTGCAGACAAACGAGTTTAGTCTGTTTGATCCTCTGGAGAACCCATTGATGGGCGGCGGAAGCGCTTCCTCTTCGCCGTCATCTGTGGTCGATTCCAGCATGAAAGCATCTAAGAATGACGAGGATGAGGTTGTTCCAGCCCAGAGCAAGCCGTTGATGACCTGCTCGGCGATCTGGGACCGGGTTTCGACCCATCCCAAGTTCAATGATCTTGACATTGACGGGCTGTGCTCGGAACTGAGGGCCAAGGCGAAGTGCTCGGAATCTGGTGTTGTGCTGTCCGAGAAGGACGTGGATAATGTCCTGTCTTCGTTGTAACCATTTTTATATATATATTATATATATCAGGCTATTTATTTAATACGTAACAATGTGATCGCGAACTACTTTCTCGACTTATAATGAATTGAACTACTCACCTTTCTACGCCTTTTTTCTTCATTGAACTGCCTAGTACATACCTATCAAGGATAACGCTGATGAATATGCCGATATCACTTTTGGAGTCAATCCCCTGTTGTTAATCCGTCGCAGGGATTTGTAACGAGTGGTTTCTGGAAATTGTTACATTTGTTACAGCCTTGCGGAAATTTGTCCCACTTTGTTACAGCTTTGTTTGCGGAAATTTCATCAGCGTTATCGTCTTTGGGGAAATGTTGTTCAATTTGTTGTAGGCTGTCGTAACTGTTCAATTTGTTACAGTTTGTAGTAGAATTTTGCTGGTCATTGAAGAGTAGTACACAATATAGTCATTGAAGTAGTAAATAATATACATGGTTAGGCAATCTTGATATCGTTAGTATTAGTCCATTCGTAGCTCTTGCCAGGATGCGCCTCTTTTGGCTCAACAGTACTCAGCCCGTCACGCGCCGAAGAAGCATCGTGGCTGCTGATGGACAATGATTGTAGCAAAGACATGATACCTGCCCCCAGCTTCCACACTGCAACCCGCGAACTATCAATCACGCCCGCTAGTTGCTTCCCATCGGGAGAAAAGGCAATGGCAGTAAGTTTATGTGCCGCTAGTACGTCGCTGCCTGCAGTAAGCGAAGCAATGATCGTACCCGTCCGCAGATCATAGACAAATCCAATGAGTCTAGCCGCGTCGGGACTGGCCACCGCAAGCCGCTGTTGCCCTTTATGGAAGGCCAGTAGCGCCGGGAACGCATTCATCGAGCTCGACAAAAACTGTGTTGCCTCACTCATCAAAGATGTGCTTGACAGAGGTGCAAGCTCTTTCAGAGACGGATCGTTGGGATCAAGTAGCTTCACAATACTCGATACAATGGTCAGCAGATCTCTGCCAATTGAATCGGCCTCATCCTTTTGGCTCGGAGCTTTAGCAGCGGATGCCATGAAGCCGCTAATCAGCCGAATTGAACAAACCCGCTCATCAATATGCGTGTCTGGTCCAAGAAGTAACAGCAGTGTAGAAACAAGTAGCCGACTATTCTGCACCGCAATTCCATTGATGCACCGGAGACACATTGCCACAACTGGATCGTCCAAATCCTTGGTGCAGTACCCGTGCTTACATAACAATTGTACCAGGGCACTGATAATGGCGATGGGGTTAAAGTACTTCTGCCATACACCCCAGCCTTTGCCAATAAACACAATTGCTGTGTCACGATTCTCGTCCGGTGCATCGCCAGTCAAATATATCTGTAGGCTTTCTGCAACTTGCCGCGCCAGATTGTCGTAGCTTTGTCTATCTTCATCAGTCGCAGCTGACAGTCTATTCTTGCCTAGCTTGGCAATGCAAAGTGGGGATAGAATCTCAATTGCCTGCAGACTTTTGTCTCCATACATTTCCTGCGTGTTCCTGGACGGCAAGTTAGGCTCCCACTCATTAATGAGCTTAGTCGCTCTCGAACTGTGGGTGGCCGATTTATCAGACGAAGAATGCCCCCCACTGCTGCTCTCTGTCATTCCAACCAGCTCTTTTACACACTGACGCGCAACGCGCCGAATGAAAGGATTTGAGCAATTCGATGCAAGCGTCGCAAATCCGCTAACGTCAGAGGTGTCGAAGGTAATGAGATCAGTCAACCACGTCAGAATCCGGCTAGTAGGCACATCAATGCTTTCAGCGTGTAGCACCACCTTGATAAGTACGATCCAGACAGATATGCTGGCAGCCAGCACTTCGTTATCGCTACTTTGCCCATTGTTGATGAACGAAACATTAATATATGGCCCGACATACCCCGCACGTCCAATGACTATTTTGGTGTCGCTCGTAGTTTTAATATACAGACATCTCTGCCAGTGCTTTGTCGCTCTATTCTCGTCAATGGGTACTATGGCATTGACGAGGGCCTTGATTTCATTGATCATATGCGGGCTCTCCAACTTTTCGTCCAAATATCGCCCATACTCCTCAACTATGCAGCCGAGATCAGCAAACACATATGGCCCTTTAGCTGGATCGACCGAGGTCAGGGGGTAAACCCTATCCTTGGCATCTGAGCGTGGATATAAATGCTTAATTTCCGACCGTTCTGGATAAGCATCAATGTTTGAGTCCATTTCTCCGCCGGAGTCCAAGTTCCAAGCCCGAGCCTCGCCGCTCTCATAGGATATCACAATACCGGTTTCCTTTTTATCACTCATTACTCTGTACATTCGAGTGATATCATTATTATTACCAGGTATGACGGCTCTCTTCACTCCCGATATCAGATCAATCACGCTGACAGTCGCGTTGCGAGACACGGCAACAATTTCACCGGCCAGCCGGCTGTTACTAGTTCCCCCAATTGAAGGAAACCGCAGACAGCTTAGTGTCGACGAAGCGAATAGTGACACATTGTGTATTATCTGCCCCGTCTCTTTGTTAATGGAAAGAAGCTTGCCTTCTGACGTTCCCGTAACAATGTAAGATATTGTCTGCGAGGTAGACTCAATTGCGGTGAACTTCCCGCTGTTCAGTGTGATGAGAGGCTTGACCTGCTCGAACGACGTCAGAAATTCGCCCAGAGTGTACAGAGTCAACACACCGTTTTCTGCTATGATAATATCACTGCCATGGACTGCTGATATAAAGCTTTTGTGAACTTGGCTTTTCTTTGGCTCTAGAACTTCAACTTCATCGTTCCACTGAATCTGTGTCGCCGACGTATCAGCCCATCGAAGAATTATGCCTCGCTGGTCCATGGCAAGTAGTACCAGCCTTTTCGCCTTGGGCTGGAACATCACTTGGATTACTTCAGTCGTTTCGATATCCCATGCTGGCACCAGCAATTGGACATTGGACTGGTGCACCCACATGATGCTGTCGTCGCTACTGAGAATGCCAAACTGCTCTTCTACTCTATGTTCCCTGTCCGCAGCATGATCCAGCTTATCAAAAATTAGCCCAATTAAGGGCACTTCGGCGTTAGACCCAATTTGCTTAACTAATTGATCGTCCTCCCATCGATATAGAGTCCATCCGCTGCGTTGCAGAACAACCCACGAAATGGGGCCGACTTTTTGGACATCAACTATCAAATCAATATCGCTAGCTTGGTGATATGCTTCGTCCGTGGTACCTTGTGGGCTAAATAACCCACTGAATTCGCCTTTGCTCAATTTTTCTATCGTGTGAGGCCATATTCTAAGCTGGTCATAGCCACCATCCTTGAAAGCGAGTAGCACCTTATTGTCGAATAATGAAACTGCCATCGGCCAGTCCCGCAATTGGTTAATGACATACTTAGTTTCAAGGGTCGAGGAGTCCAACACCTGGAAGGAGCACTCCTCTCCCCACACCATCAACAGCTCAGGGTCACAATTCGCATTGATATCTATTATTTTAGACCCTGTACTGCGCTGTGCGTGCAGTTTCCCTTCTGGCAGTATAAATGTCGCAATATCGCCGGTGGAATATCCAACAAGAAGTGCCTTTTTGACTGTACCCGCAACATTGTCCATGCGTAATTCCACAGCCTTGAGTACCGATATCACCGCGTTCTCCCCGCCCTGGGGCAGCTGAGCACTGTCAGGATTCCCATAAAGCTCAATTCGCGTCGTAAGGTGGTTCTTCGAGTCGTAAACGTCTATAGCCCCACTCGCATATGCCAGAATAAGAGCCTCGTTGCCGTATTCGTCGTCGTATGACACGGCTATGTGAGGAAGCGCCAGCCGCACTTGCCCGCTAGGATATGAAAACGCAAACCTCAGCGCATTGGAACCGGACAACTCTGGGATAGCTATATCTGGAGAGCTGGTTGACATTCCTTTAAAGCAGCGCCTCGTTTATTTCCGTGTGTTCAAGCTTGGATGGGATGGAGGCTTTGGGAGTCGTCGTTCCGAATATTACTCCGTGATCGATTTTTCTTGCACTACCGGTAGTTGTACGTACTCATTACTGGCTCGATTGGCCGGTATATGAATTGTAGCATTGGACGCCGTAATCTATGTCGCTTATGATCCCATGGTTAGTGGCATGGTTAAGCCGTGATCGACCTTCGGAGGGGTTTGCGCTAATGGTAAGGATTCATTAATACCGGTATACATAATAAGTACTTATCTATATTTATTCACATAGACATGGTAGCTGGAAACGGTTAGTATAAAATCTACTCTCTCATCAGACGAGGCTCAGGCTCCACGCAATCCGCCCATACGCATACTTGTATGGCATCCGCGAAAAAACCTGGTAAATCTCTTTGTAAGCGTTCCATTCTTATACAGGAGTAGATGCTGGTTTTCTCAGTATTGTTTTAGTTTGATCAAATGTTCGAAAGGTCCGCACTGTCAGATACCTGTCCCCGAGATGCTATTAACGCCAGAACGAGAGGACTAGGCCCCCGCCGCACGGAGTGCGGCTAACCAGAGATCTCAATAGGGAAATGATCAGCCACCCAGGGGAAGTATTAAAACTCCCCGTATCCCCCCCTCCCCCTGACGGGCAGATTACGATCCTTTTTATCAACCAACTTCTACCGTGCACGCTGAATATTTTTGAGCATTGGGTAAGAAGCTACTTTCGTTGATATTATAGTACCACGGTATTGGTACCTGGTAATAATAATTAGTCACTAATAGATGCGAACTCATTGTCCAGTAATGGCAGGCAATCTACATATAGGGTCTTGGCATGGCTTTTTTCTACTTTAAATATTTTTCTAAAGACACAGGAACCGTTTCGTGCAGTATGTATAGTCCTGGATTTTAAACTTTCCGATTACAGTTGTCTCGGCAAAAAAAGAAATCGAGCATATGCAGGCAGGAGAGTGCAAATAAAAAAATAATAAATACGGTAGTATCGGTAATAATCGCGAAGGATAATATGGTCCGGCCATTGCCTAGCAATGGTTACAGTACGAGTCAATCGCGTGTGTTTTAGCCATGGCGAACGTCTTCTCTGTAGAAGTATTCTTCATCGTGAGAGACACTCGAAGCGTCGGTCCTTATCTCGGTGCTCTTGGCCTTCATCAAACAGGGACTGGGCAGACAGTCTGAAGACCGGCACTTGTATAAACGTCTGCTGTGGCAGGTCTGGCCAGTGCCTTCTTAAGTATATTTATCTGGTTGGCAATTGGTGGTGCTTTTCCCTCGGCAGGGATATCTGGGCCGCATCAGAGGACCTCTGGAAGGTATCTTTTCGGTCGTTGCGATCATTATGATCACAATGATGGGTCTCGCTATGCTCCGTGTCAACACAATGAAGGAGAAGTGACGGGTCAAGATCGCCAGGCTGTTTTGAACACGGACAAGGAGCCAAGCGAAAGTGCTTTGGTCTCGGCCATTCATCACCGCTCTCCAAGAGGGTGTCGAAGCCATTGTCTTCGTTGGTGGTGTCTCCCTTGGCCAACCAGCTACGGCTTCCCCACTGGCAGTCATTTGCGGTTTGGCTGTTGGCTGCGGTATAGGTGTTCTTATTTGCCGAGATGGTAACTTCCTGGCCATGCGGTACTTCTTGATCGCATCGATTTTCTTCCTCTATCTCGTTGCCGGCCTGTGGTCCCGAGCCATCTGGTACTTCCAGATGTATATCTTCTATAACCAAGCCGGTGGTGGTGATGTTGCCGAGTCGGGTAGCGGCTCAGGCTCTTAGAATGTCAAGCAGCTTGTCTGGCACGTCATCTTCTGCAATCCAGAGAAGGACAATGGTTGGGAAATCTTCAACGCCCTGTCTGGCTGGCAGAACTCGGCCACCTATGACTCGATCATCTCCTACAACGCGTACTGGATTTTCATCATCTGCTGGTCATTGTTATCATGTACCAAGAGAAAAGGGGCCAGCTGCATTGAGTTCTCGATCCCGAAAGAAGAAGTTGACCCAGGCTGAGGCCGACCAGCTGGTGTGAGAGGCCGAAATTGTCGCCGCACGAAAATACGGGCCGTAAAGGTTCCGAGCCATCGATACCATCACTCAGCAGAACTCAGTTGCCTTAGTTGAACTATTGGAAATACCGTCTATGTCCAAGCCTTTCCAGTTGGTGATGACCGTCATGTGTAATGACAAAATCGAGAAATCCTTAGAAAGCTAATCCCCTGTAACATAGTGAAGTATTCTTTAGCTTTTCTATGAACCCGCTTTTTATTATTATTCTTCGATAACTCTCGTCTTTTCTTTTGGCTAATGAATTGTATTGTCTTTCGGCAGCGTTCTATTATTGAACCACTATCGTCTTGTTGAGAGCTTTATCAATCAATTTAGTTGCGTAGTTGTTTCCAATCTATTGTTTAAACTTCGACAACTTGCAACAAATTGGGTGGCATCCAATTGTATGCTTAGCGCCATGGATGAGTTGGCTCTTTAATTGCGGTTCAATACTCGCAGAGGTACATATACCCACTCATGCCCTCTGAAGAGCTTGTATACGCAAAAGAAATTCCGCTACCACGTTTCTCAAATCGAAACCGGAACTTCGGTATCAACTCCGCAGAGACTGTTCTAATCTACATCTCCTATCCTCTTAATTGCTCTGTCTGTCCAGCAATGTATTGTAGGCATGACCCATTATAGTGCCAAAGCAAAGCCCAAAGTTAATCCAGATCCTGTCGGGGCGTATATTATCAGAAACTATTTGTGATGTATTGAAAAATGTCGATGCGCTATCGAGAAAGAATACCATAATGATGAAACATATCAAGCAGCTCGTTCGGAGGCAAGTGCGAGGGGTGAATCATGATCCGCAGTTCCGTCATTTAAAGACCTCCGTTTTCAATTCCTCTTGGCTCGCCATGACTGTTTAAGGACCTATAAATAAACCCTACAGTGGTATTTAATCCTTTTTGTTTGTTTTTTGTTTTTTATTTTTTATTTTTTGTTTTTTATTTTTTATTTTTTATTTTTTATTTTTTATTTTTTA
>NW_027481824.1:0-55569 GCF_965637985.1 Blastobotrys vanleenenianus
GCAGCCTAAGCTTCGCGCTACGTGTGATGAAATATATTCTGTCAAGAAAAAAATTAAGATTTGGGAGTTTCCCACGTCGGCGGCACGGTGTGATTTTGGGGTGTCACATATGGCGGCAGAAACGGTATACGCAGTGTTGGTACTGCAGTGTAGTGTATTGGTAATACCGCAGTAACATTGGGAGCAGTGTTAATAGTAGTAGTAACAGGTAGTACATATAATATGTATTGGTAGTATTGGTAGAGTAGTTGGTTTACCACCGCTGCGCGAGCCACTACAAAACGACTGCGTAGGAGGTAAAGTTGGTAGAGTAGAGTCTTGATAAGGGCGGGCTATACATAGTGCAACGCCGCGTGCGGCTTAATTAACGCGCGCGCTGCATGGTTTCCCCAGCAATTTCTACAAAACCGTAAATCGTAATAAGTAAACAAAGCAGGGCCCCGATCTCAAATATTCAACTCCAGCATCACAGACTTTTTTTTACAAACGACACCACTTGGCACGCGAACCCGCTAACTTTACGCATTTCCCTGTCCGCTCACTTCCCAGTCAACTTGCTTCGACGACCCCTTGTACAGATCAACAAGTAATTTTGCATTATGTCTCAAGACTCGACTGTTCCTGATGGCCACTCCGTTACCAAGCGACTCCGAAGCGAGCTGATGCAGCTGATGGTATGTACACTGTTTGAAGCTCTTTGATATTCCTTAGATACTCCTATAGTGCCTTGTATGGTACTCCTAGATATTTTGTATGGTGCAGTTTTTGGCTAACTGAAAAGATGTCCAACACGCCAGGCGTGTCTGCGTTCCCCGAGTCTGATGCGGACCTATTCCATTGGACGGGCACTATCGAGGGCCCCTCGGGGACGTACTATGAAGGGCTCAAGTTCAAGATGTCGCTGCAGTTCCCGCCAAATTACCCGTACACTGCCCCCACCATCAAGTTCACGAGCCCCATGTGGCACCCGAACGTGGACATGAGCGGCAACATCTGCCTGGATATCCTCAAGGAGAAGTGGTCGGCAGTTTACAATGTGCAGACCATTCTTCTGTCGCTGCAGTCCTTGCTTGGCGAGCCGAACAACAGCTCTCCGCTCAACGCCCAGGCGGCCCAGCTGTGGGACAAGAACCCGACCGAGTACAAGCGTCTCCTCATGCAGCGATACCAGGAAGAAGAATAGAAAGCATGATTGTATTACTACTAACTTACTTAGCTAAATAGAGCATACCCTCCAATCAGCGCTTATTGCGTAGAGAAAATAGACGTAAAACAGCATAAGTTACTGTACAACAACGTCACCAAGTTACATGGGTTAATGGATTAGACAGACCAACGGTATACTGTATTATTGGTGTACAGAGCAGCCTTTGTGTATCTCAGCAGGAGCTGTGAAGATTACATCAAACATCCACAATCCTACCGTATTGCGGTGGGTAGACCATAACAAATTAATGAAAATATGCGGTACTTGAGCAATCAACTATGGTCACTAACCTAGAATAAGCTAGATAATCAGCTATACAAGCTTCGGAATAGGCAATTGTAGTCAACATAGAAGTGGCCCAAACCGTAGCTGTCAGTGGTGCCTGGACGAGACAGCAATTAATGAAAACTAGCCACAATATCAAGGCCTGGACTAAACAGCCAATTAACGAGTATGAATGTACAATCACAATAATATTTACTATCTGTTGATGGCTAGACGGAACAACACTAGAATGATAATGTCTAGATGAAACAATCCATTGATGAAGATAACCACAATAATCTACAGTATATCAATTGATGTCTAGATGAAATAAATTAACGGTCAAAAGGTGCAAAGTAGTCAATTATGAACAAACGTGAATAAATACAAATAAATATACGTCGCTTTGGTGGACGGCCCTAGCAAGGTAATCACTTCTCGCTCTTTACAGGGGACCCGTCTTGCAATGGAGTGACAGATGGCTCCGGAGACCGGTGAGCCTTGTCCGGGCCGTTTTCACTTAGTGGTTTCTCCAGTCCGCTCCACAGATCCAGCGTATACCTGACACCTGTGAAGCTTTTGAACTCAATTGGCTTCTTGACCCACTTGCGCGGCGGGATGCCAGATCTGTCGAGCGCCTTGAGGTTCGCGTTGACTGTTGTCATGTTCGGCTTGGGCCGCCCTGTAGGCGTCCCCTGGTTCTCATCGAACGGCGCAGGGCTCGATGGCGCGTTGCCGACAGCTGCAGCCGCGGCCAGCGTGGCCGACTTGGCCAGGCCCGTGCCCTTCTTCTTCTTCGCCGTGGACTTGGGGGTCGTCGACCCCGATGGCGTCGCTAAGACTGAGTGCAGCACGCTTGGAGGCAGTCTCAGCGTGATAATATGCGACGGCGTTATCGAACTCCTCCGGCTAGGCGGCTCTGACGGCACCGGCGACGACGCTGGCGATGACGGAGTATCCATTTCTAGTGCTTTATTTGGAAGGGATGGGTTGCTTGGATATTTTTCGTCGTCGTCCGTTGGTTTCCAACCTGTCATCGTGTTGTTTTAGCGTTAATAAACCACAATGTATTATGAACCAAATTAATGAACTTTAATTCGCCGCCCTATATCGAGCGCGCGCGCGCCATCCAAGAATGTCCATGAATTACTGGTACATAGCAATTGATTGACACCATTGACCAGGAGCAATCTCACCCAACCTCAAGCTTTATTTTGCAAACCAATTGGCTCAATGCTTCTGAATGATCCACTGGGTGGGTTTGGCAGCACATAGCAATTGATCAGGAGCAATGTACCTCCTTCAAGCCCCCGTACAGTAGTTTCGCTTCGCGGAGGGAAAACAAAATCAATTGAGTCAATATCTCCACGAAGTAGAGCCCCAGGTGGGTTTGGGGGGACTTGGGGGGACTGGTCCCCCATTGGTACCAGAAGTATTCAAGGGCCAGCCCTCGAACTCCCGTAGCTCCGCTTCGCGGAGGGAATTCAAGTCAATTGGCCCAATTTCACCAGGGGAGTTCGAGCAATTGAATGTATTCGAGGGCCAGCCCTCGATCTCCCGTGGCTCCGCTTCGCGGAGGGGGGTGAGTAACCCATTAAGAAAAGATAATATTGAATAAATAATAATATACAATGAACCGTTAGTAGCAATTGCCTGAGGATGTTTTTACAGGTATTTCTCAAACATTTCGTCGTCGAGCCAGCCGACTTTCTCAAATGCAGTGAACAGCCGCGAGGCCTTGTTAACGTCAATTCGACACGCCTTCTGCGAGTCAGTTCGCCGGAAGGGCAGACCATTCTTGAGGCGGTGCACCTTCTCAGCAAACAGCCGCTTCTTCGAGTCGAGGTAGAGCTGGACAGGCAGCCGGAGCGTGGATGCGAGATGCAATTCGGCTGGATGCAGTTTGTGCGCGTCGGGGTCGCTGGACAGGTCCATGGGCGCGCCTTTCCACTCCGCCTTGAGCGACTTGCCCGGCGGCAGCGAGGTGATCGGTGGACTGTAGTCCGTGAGCTCCTCGTACGGTGTATCGTGAACCTTGGACGATGGCACGGCCGGGGATCCCGTGGCTCGCCGCGGACGCGGCGTAGAGGGCCGTGAGCGCCCAGCTCTCGACACCGGCGGGGGCGTCGCCGGAGGCAACACGGAGCGCTGGGACCGTGTCGTCATGTTAGTCGCCGTCGAATCCGAGTCGGACACAAAGTAGCGCCGTCGCTTAATGGCCCGTGACGAGGACCGCAGGATCGGGGTCGACCCGTTGGCCAGGGGCCGGTTCGGCGGCAGCTTGGGGTTGTTGTTGTCGGGAGACATCAATGCACTCAGAGACACGTAGTTGGACTTGGTCGGGTCTCGGGGCCCCCCGTACAGGGCGAGCAGGCTCTGTTCGCGCTCGTAGTATGCGACTGGGTCGCTGGCGCAGAAGGTCCACGCATTGAACACCATTGGTGTGCCGGGCGAGAACTTGAGTAGCTTGTAATTGCTCTTGTCAACGTTAGGCACGGGCTCCGCGGCGATCGGCTCGGGCTGTTGCTGTTGCTGTTCCTCGGGTTCGGGCTGTCGCTTACGCGGGGTGACCGACGATACTACCGGTTTGGGGTGTTGGAAGGGCGACGAGGGTGTGTGAGGATTTTTCGACAGGGTCCGCGGCACCGAGTCGGCTTGGGACATGGGCTGGGGAGCGCCGGTTGTGGTTGTGGTGTGGGTGGTGCTGGGAGCGGCGTTGGTCACAGCAGGGGACTGCGGCGGAGAAATCATGGCGACGGGTTCTGTCGAGCTTGACGACGACGATGGATTGAGCGAGCTGACTTTGCTGGACTGTTCCTGGTGCTTAATAGCCGAGTCGATGAGATGCGAGCGAATCATTGGAGAAAATTCGTATGTATACAGATTGTTTTAAAGGGATTGGTATTAGTGCAAAGCTGGCAATGGGAATGCCAATAAATAGTTCAAATAAATAAGTTGCTAAAGGGGGTAGCAGGGATAACCGTAGAGCGCACTCTATTCGAGCAAACGAAGCCGAATATAACTAGCCGCCAATAGTTGGTAGTCCGAATAATTAATTACTAATTGACAGTCCAAATATTGGGACGATGGCAATAATAATTGCTTAAATTGGCAGGAGAGCTGGTAATGGAGAACTGGTATCCGTTTTATATAACTTTCAAACGCAACTGCGTGCCAATCTTAATAATGGCGATGATAACTGTAACTCAATTAGGTCGGTCGGTTCGGCGCAATTGCCTTGCCTCGTTCAAAATATCAGAATATTCAATGAAAATGGAAATAAAAAAATAGTAGCAGACGTGAATGCAAATATTTCAAAGTAGAGTGCAGGTGGGCAGGTCTGTCCGTAGGCTATTTTATATATATATATATATGAAATCGCTAACCCAGTCCCCTAAGACATAGAGTGTGCCAAAAAAGTAATTGATTTGATTTGGGTTCCGATGATGGATGTACGGGTACACTCCTGGGCACATGTGGTTCAAAAAATAAAATCCCACGCCAATAGAAAAACCGCTAATTTTTCTTTTCCGCTATCTCTCTCGTTCGTTCGTTCTTCTGGGTGCCCCCTCCCGGCCATGACTTCGCAGGGCTCAATTGGCCCAATTGTTCGGCCCTATGACGGGGAAAGCAATGCCGAATTGCCTGTCTGTGCCTCAAAGCTTTTTTTTTTTTTGAGCTTGTCGCAGCCATAGTTCTTCGATTCCGCTCTTATCTGGGTCAGCCCTAATGACTATACATTTTAAAGACCGTTTCTATAAGGGGTAACCCGTAACTGCATTGGTACAAATTAAACACTTCTCACACAAGACCAGGCTCCAAGCGGTAATTGTCTCAGAATTTTTTCTTCTCCCCCCAGCCGTAGACAGCCGGGATTCTTAGCGCCCTCCGCCCCTTCTCCCCCCTCGCGCGCTCAAGTTGTGAGACTCGCGCATGCGCGCCGCTGAGGGTATGCCGGTAGGATACGGTAATTACCCGCGGCAAGCAATTGGCCGTACTTCGATATTGGTATCTGGGGCAGAAGAGGCCAATCTTTTTATTTATTTTTATTTATTTATTTTTATTTTCAAAGTGCATTTGCAATGGCCCATTCCACGCCTGCGGTGGGTAGCTGCGACTATTTTTTTTTTTTTAGTCATGAACACTCTCTCACATGGCCACTCGCGCGCACGGATAATACACCTACATTATGTTTAGGGTTTATCGATGTTTCTTTTTTGTCTCGCGCGTGCTCCCCCAAAAATTTAACTGAATCATTAGCCCAATCGCTACACAATTGCTATGGAGCATACTTTCCGAGAAGAATGGACCGTGGGGGAGCAATGACCGTGGTGCGAGGGCAATGGATTAGAATTAAGCTGTAGCAAACAGGCATTCTTTCTTTTGCGATTACCGGCTTAACTCAATTGCGCTAAAATAATTTGTAGCAGTGTGCCGTGACGGGTCAGGGGTAGCAGCGCATAAAAAATTTTTTTGTTTCCCCCCCTCCCCTCCCCAACCTGCCGGTTGGTTGCTTTTTTCTTTTTTGGTGGCTGTATCCTGCCAGCTGGCGTGCTCGCATACCGCCGTGCAACACCGTTTTGCCGTGCGTCAAATGTCTTTGGAATACTTTCCGAATCGAAGCACCTAATCATGCATCGAAGAAAAAATTTCAACGGTTTTTTATTTACCGATATGATATATCCGGCCGAGACCCTCCGCGGAGCGGAGCCTCAAGAGCTCGAGGGCTGGCCCCTCGAAAGACTCAATTTCAGGTCCGTCTCCTGATTTCTATAGTAGTACAAGCGTATTAGGTTCCACACTGGGCGGCGATGTGGCCGGGGCTTTTGCAAGTGTAGCATACTCGGGCCTGCTCATGGTCACAGTCCCGGCTAACGTGACCGATGGCTCCGCAGTTGTAGCACTTGTTACCCATCTGGCACTCCTTGCTAAGGTGGCCGTACTTGCCGCACGAGTAACACCGCGGGCATCGCTTCGCTACATGCCCCTGCTGCCCGCAGCGATAACATGTGTCGAGACGCTCGTTAGGACAGTTGCGCAGTAGGTGCCCGTTCTCTCCGCAGTTATAGCACTTTTTGTCGAGTTCGCTCTCCCCGCAGTCCTTGCTGAGGTGTCCGCGCTCTACATAGGTATATTAGCAAGAGAAAGTTGATCATGGCTCGAATGAACTTACCCCCACAGTTGTAGCACACGGGGTTGCCCTTTTGCGGACATTCCTTGGATTGGTGTCCAAACTGACCACCTGCTAGCAGTTAGTACGTCGTCTATTACCACCTTATCACGGCTCAATGCGGCTCATGCGGCGGCTTGTCCCTCCCGCGCAAGCGCTGGGACAAAAAACGCCAAATGCCGTGTGATGCCCTGCCCACCCATCTCCCGCGCATCTGAACCAATTAGGCAACTCATGGGCCCGATACAATGGGATTGTTAAAGGCGTCACCAGTTATATTAATACCGGCTTCGTGGGATTGCAATTCTGCCTAAAAAAAAAAATTTCCAGCCGGCGAAACGTGGACAGCCCTTTCATGAGAGATGGTGTTGTAGAGGTTCGGTTGGATACTTACAGTTATAGCAAGTCCGCTTCAAACTAGGCACTCCCGAGTCTCCGCTCATTATAGGATCGGGATGAAGACCGAGATTGATAGCTATCGAGGCGATTGATCTCTTGCCGCCACAGTAATTGGGGCTATTGTTATAATTACCGTCTTGGGTCTAAAAAGGCAGTTAGTAGTAGCGAAAAAAAGTTCCACGTAATGCGTGGAAAACTGGCACGGCGCTCGTAAAGTGGTTGGTTAGTTAAGCTAAGCGTACCCGTATACCCAGAACTCGGTTTTTGTAAAATCTATCCTTTGAGCCTTTTTTTTAAAAAATAATATAATAGGTATGCCTTTTTTAGTACCCGTAAGGTGATGAACGTTGGTAGATGAATCTCTTAACTGAGAGTTCTCTCGTCATAACCTTGATTCCAGTGCATATCCAGCGATCCTTATATATATAAGCCGCCACATAGTGTAGCAAATTTTTCCCCCTGTAATCGCAGTGTGATATACGGCGTAATAAAATAATAAACACCCATTTACCCCTAAAACAAATGATCGCCTCCGAAAAGAGTACTATTCAACAGTCAGCCCATCACCCATAGGTGAGATTTTTTTCTTTTCGACTAAGACAAAACTCTTTTCCCCCAATGAAATGTCCACTGGTAATCTCCGCAGGAAGTCGACATCCTGGAGTATTATCGATCAAGAGGGGTGATCTCAACACTTACGTGTATATCCGGCATCTTGTGCCCGGTGTCGGTATATCGTACGAGGAGTATCTATCCCAGGGTAAATGGGCTGCGATGAGCGGGAAACGTTGCATCATGCTGGTTCACAATCGGTTCCTGGATACACTGCAAGGCTAGGGACACATCTAGCGCATCTCATGCACAGGGCGTACCTATACCGTTTGACAGCTACTCACCGACTACTCGAGGAAGTTCATCAACACTTAACTCTCAGACAACAGCCGGATCGCTTATTTAACGCATTGTACCACAAAGAATAGTAAACAACAATACCATTGTCAGCGAGACCCTCGCTCATTGTGCCCCGGGAATGCAACGGCATTGTGTATCGCCTTGCTCCTCTCATTGTATCCTTAGTGCGACTGACTCGTCAGCTCCACAATAGAGTTCCCCCGCCGCATAGCCCCTCTCGGCTGACGGACTTTCCCTCCCGAGTCGCTATTTCGCCCGGCAAAAATAGGACCCGAGCCAGCTGGACTGCCGGCATTTAAGCCGACTCGAGTAAGGCGGTCTCGCCAGGTTTGATGAGACCATCGATCTCCAGAATAGGAAGGCTTCCAGAACTAGACGGCCTGACGGCACGGCTGCTGCTTGCCGGTGGTCATGTGATGAGGGGGGGGGGGAGGCGCAGCCGCGCTGATGTTTACCCGTGCACATTGTGCATACTTGCCCAGGAATGGACTGACATAATTGGCATTCTTACTTTCAGTTCTACTGTAAATCTACTGTAATGATCTTCCGATTACGAATACATTGCGTCGGGTGAATGAAGGGCGGAACTTTCATATGGCATTGGAAGGGTGGGGAACATCACGAGAATGCATGCGAGTCCCAGATCTCCTCTGTGGAGATACGTACTACATGTAATGCGAAGTACTCGTATAAGCCGCACCTGTCGACTACGTCATAAAAATCGCTACGTAAATGCCGCTCATATAACCTTGGCGACTTCAGTAGAGTACAGTACTTCATTGCATACGCTTGCTGCCAGAAATACAGTTCTAGATCAACTGGCTCTAGACCTGTGTCAAAGGCAGGAAGTAATGCGGAAGCTCAATGGCTCTCACGGCATTTCTGGGCACATGGCCCGGGCAATTAACGAGTGAGCATGCATGCCATGGCTATTAACAGCGCATAATAATGAGTGCATTCCACGGGTACCGTGCGCAAATCACTGGCAATTAATGCGGTATAATGGCTACGCTTGGCTGTGGTTTCTACTGAGTTTGAACAATCGAGCAACAGCGGCCATCAGTTCCATAGGCTATAATAGCTAAATTAGTTCAATTGAACATCAATTTACACACATATCGTCGCAGTATTACAGTATTATCTCTTCATTATCATTAAAATATCATAAGTCATCGGCCAAGTGTCGTAGTCATTACTCAATTGTTACCGTAACAGGCTCTTCTTTCTTTTTCATGGCATTCATAATGCCCAAAATGCTGTATCGACTAACCTTCGGCGCAGAATTGACACCGTCCTCGCCGTCAGAGTGGTACAAAGCTGGCGACAGAGTTGTATGTTTAGCGTCTTCTGCCTTGGTCTGTCCGCCATTTAGCGGAATCAACAGTGGCTGAGAAAGCCTCTTCAAAGCAAGATTTCTCTTTTCCTTTTCCCTCTTCTTATTCTTCTTCTTCTCTTCTCGAGCTTGACTCGCTGTATTGCTGATATCCAGCAACCCAGCTCGGCCGGCCCTGAAAAGACTGTGTTCGTTCTTCGGATCGAATACATGGGGCTGCGGCGGCGGATAAACCAGCCCATCCCGGCTCGGGGACAGCGGCTGGGTGAATCTCTTTACGCTCGAGCTCAAGGACGAACTCGAACTACCATACCCCGTTTGTATAGACAAAGGCGGCGGTCGACCAGCCTTCAACTCTGGGTACTGCAACGCAGTATCGCTCGAATTTTCTTGGCTGAACGATGAATGGCTCTGGTTCGCCTTTGGGAACGAATGCCTGTGCTCAGTTTTGAAGTGATCATCCGCGGCATATATCTTTCCCGACGGCAGATACGACGTCCTTCCGTCCTCCGAGTTCACTGACATCTCCTCGTAAATGTCCTTGACAATAATGCTCCTGACATGTTCTCCAGTATTAATCGAAGGGCGACGCATCTTATTGACAACAGCGCTGTAATATTCATCCGGAGAAACGATTGGCTCGCCTTGTTCAACAACTGCCTCCGTGCTATCGACCATCAGTGGAAGGGCTCGTATGGAGCTGCTGCCATTCTTCTCCCTCATCATTTCCAGATTCTTCTTGACCTCATTCCACTTTGGATCAAGCGGCAGAGGCTTTGAACCGACGGATGAGCGCCGCATTGATGACAACTCAGATACGCTCGCGCTGGCCCCATAACCATTTTCATTCGCAATATCCACGGGTGTCTTGAACGAAGGTACGCTCGATACACGGCTCCCTAGGCGAGAAGGAGTACTTCTAGGTGGAAAGTATAACTGGTCAGGGCTCTTCTGACCTGTTATTTGTCTGTCGTGGACAGATACATTCTGACGCCCCAGGGACTCAACTCCCTGGGCTAAGTGAAAACCCTGCCCTTCATCAACATCTGCCGGCTGCACCTTGGCCTTGTTTTGCGAGGCGGCTCTCTCGTCATTCTGCGGCACTGGAACCTCAGTCTTCGGAGACACGCTCTCGTCTCTATTGTTAGTTAAAGCAGGAGCGGTTGGCGGTGGTAAAAGCTCTCCTCCAGTTGGTGAATTGGAGTATGTGGATGTTGGGCTGGACGGCCGCAAAAGCGGAGGATGTGGACCCCGCAAGCTCGGACTATAGCCTCGCGGGCCATAACCTGGTGGAGGTGGCCCTTGCAAGCTACTGCTGCTGCTTCTGTCAAGGTCGGACATTGCCCTTGGTCGTCCTCTTCGAGAGTAGTAGTCCCTAGGAGGAAGATGATTCCCGCCGTGGTAGTAATCGTCGTCTTGCCGTGGAGGTGGGCCATGTGGAGGTGGTGGCCCAAATCGCTTATACCTCGGGCCATACATCCCGCCAGGACCGACAGGCCCAACCCCCTTCAAGTCATTCCTTTCAGGGCTGAGGCGCGGCGTCTGCTGCTCGCGACCGAAGTAAGGTGATTCGAAGGAATCGAGATTATTGCGTAATGCAGACTGGTTCTTCCTCAGGCTTGGAGGCAGACCTGGGTGCACTGTATGGGGCGACATTTGCCGAGAATTCCTCATTCGCGGACCATATTCGTATGGCGGGCCATAGCCCATACTCCTATTGCCCCTAAAGTCTGGAGATGGTCCTCTGTTGGAGCCAGATGGAGACATACCTCTAGTCACAGCACGGAACCGTGGCGGTATATCTTCAGGTCGAGAGTACCCACTGCCAAAGGACGATGGTCGTCCGACAGGTGGCCCATTTCTTGGTGGGTAATAATAACCCTGCGAAGAGTTGGCCGGGGACATCGGTCTACTGCCGCCACCGCCACTATACTGAGAATTTCGCTGAGGACTACCTTCGATTGATGGCCATTGGCCTTCAAATGAAGGCGGGTATAGCGTACTATCGAAAGTTCTCGAACGGCCACGAGAAAGATGCAACTCTTGATCCTTCTGCCAAGGCTGCTGCGGTTCCATTTGTCTCTTCTCAAAAGTACTCTCTTCAATTGGCGCTTCATGGTGGCTAGCTTTGGCGACCGAGCCTAAACAGGACTGGTTATCAACCTGTTCCGCCGGTTCGTTGGTATTGTCCGAAGCCTGCATGGGGTTGGGGCCCTGAAGATAAGTTGAACGTCGTACAACCTGTTCCTCTCCTTCATGCTCATATTCTGGAATCGGATCCGCAATAGAAGGAATGGAAGGCTGGGAAGTAATGGCGGCAGTTCCAACTGGCCGTCGTTTTACCTTTGCAGATTTAGACGGAGTTAGCTTTGGATCAGTGGATAATTTATCAGTTGCAACTCCATCATTCTGATTGTACTGCTCATGCACCATGCCGTACTCCTCCCCCGCAGTTCTATCAATATTATGATCTGCAATAATGCGTTTTTCATGTTCCGGGCTCAAGAGCAGCGATTTATTCTGCGGTCGGGGTTGGTGAACCTCCGCATCTTGGATATTACCCGACGGCCAGGCTCCTGGTGTCTCGGCAGATGGATGAGAGGGAAGAGGCTTGGCCGATGATTCAACGGGACTAGTGATAGGGCTGGTGACAGGGTCTGGCATATTACGGCGAACCGAAGGCAGCGGCTTGTTAAGCGAAGCGACCGATGGGGCCTTTTTAAGCGATGTCTCTTTAACTCCGGGCAATGGTTTATTGATGGAGCGCTGGGAAAGAGATGAAGACATAGTTCGAAGGGGACGTCGAGGAGTATTGGACATGGAAGGCGAATATGACAATGGCTCGCCAGTCATTGGCGTCGAAACACTTCGTCTCTTAGCGTGGCCCAGAGGTACTTCTCCCACAGGCGTTCCAGTGGCATATTTGTGCCGCGACTTTGGCAAAACAATCGACGCTTCGTCATATCCTTTAGCCTTTTGTATCGTCTCTTCAGATCCGAGGTGAGGTGTCAAATAAATGCTGTCGTTAGCCTCGTCCTCTGAGTCCGAAAATCGACGTGGTTGAAGATATGTAGGCGAGGTAACTGACTCTGAGAGCCGCTGGTTTTGCATTTCGCCGAACGATATAGGACGCTCAATGGCATGGAAGGTGGGGAATGCAGAACCTTCAACCTCTCTGTCTACAGACGGTCGTCCGCGAATAGTACCATCGCCTTCATCATCAGCATCGTTATCCGTGGCATCGCCAGCAGTCTGAACTCCTTTCGTATTGCCGTCGTCGGTAGAGATCTTAGCCAGGGCGTCAGCCACTGCATCAGCCAATCTATCAACTTCCTCGTCAGTTTGAGCACTAGAAGTAGTCTGAGTTTGAGTCTGCGATGAAACCTGCTGCCCTTGCTTGGCCTGCAACCGCCGCGCAAGTGCCTCAATGAACATAGGATCCAACGTCTGGTAAATGTACGGCGAGTGGTGATGGTGCACATGCTTGTCGTATTTCTTGGTTGGTTTCGGCTCTTCCTTGGGCTTGCGCTTACGACGCCCCGTGGGCCTTGGCGTCTTCTTTTTTTCAACAGGCGGCTTAGGGGTTCCGTCAGCTGACCGGCGGCGTGACGTCGGGTATCGGTCCAATTCGGGCTCCATAGGCTTAGGCTTGGGTTTAATGGGGCCCGGTTCAGGATGAAGCACCTCTTCAATGACAACCCATCGCTTGCCCGCCTCTCCAGGGGCGACTTCGAGCTCCACAACTACCGAACGGCCAAAGGTTGCCTTTCGAATCTCTGACTGCTCTTCAGACAGACTACACATCCACACCCACACGAAGAAGTCGTCAATTGCGACCTGAGAGATCGATGCAGTGACGAGGTTGTCGGCTGACATTTTCTTGCTTCGCGATTGAGGCGGAGTGGCCACGGGTTGGCCATTGAAAGCCAGGCTAGTGAACTTTTCCCAGTCGACGCCGTCACTGTGCCTGCCCAACCTAGGAGAGTCTGGCGGGTATGGCAGGCTCGACCGCTCCTGACTCGGTACGGTGGCCTTGAGGATGGAATGCATCTGGTACTCGTCGTAGATGTAGTTGTTGAGCGGGCGGCAGATCTCGCCGTAGACAGGGTCTACGTAGGCGTGGTTATAGAACTTTGACCACGTCTTGGCTCGCACGTCGTAGGGGAGGCTTGGCGTGTCCTTGATGTGTATTGGGTGGTCAGTAATGAGTGGGTTCTCATTGATAATGTCGTTAACAATTCGCAGCGACTCAGGCGACATTTTATATTCTATTGACTCCGGGTCGGAGAAGAGGAAGAAGAGGGTGTTGAAGTCGTCTTCCGAGTGGAAAAGAGGCGGATTATCAAATCTAATAGTCTTGGCCACTCGTCTTAGCAGGACAAGAGGGCTCGCAGAGAGCTTGCCCACGGTTAGCGTGATCATTGGCACTGCAACCAGTCGCGACCGGTCCGCGGAAAGCGGTTTCGGGGGATAGCGGTTATTTTCGAGATATGGTAGCAGCGATCGCGGTAGCGGTCCCAATGGCTTTAGAGGCTCACCAGGGGCCGGTGGACGGGTCTGGAAGAGCCTCAGGAATGCAAGGAAGATGTGGTTTGTTGCATCAGCAGCAGTAGACCAAGCACCTAGGCCGTCGGCGAAAGACGTGGGCTCGTTCATGTCAGGTTTTCTGATATCAAAAGCCCACAGGCCCGCGAGTCGAGCCAGTTTCCGAGGGCCCATACCGTTCCTTCTCCCGTGGGTGGCAATTGAGGTGACGAGGTCGAAGAAATGGAACACAATTGATGCATGGGCGGCGGAATCTACGAGTTTAGGCAGCACTGTCAGGAAGGAGTCTTCTTTGAACCCGGCCTCGGCCTCCTGTGCCTTGAACATTTCGTACACTTTCCAGGACACAATGCCTCCTGGCAATCGGCACCAGCACCACTTCAGCAACCCCGCTAAACTCTATGCAATTATTAGCTTTTCCAATGACAACCAACTTCACAAAAAAAAAGACATACGTAAACATCAGCCAGACGGATCTCGCGTAATAAATCGTCGCCCGTCAATGGCGATTTGCCGATGGGGAAGATCGCGCTGATTAGGCTTCTCAGCTCGTCCGGGGCGCTCTCTGGCCTAAACGGCAGCAATAAATAGGGCGCCAAAACGCCTTTATCTGGTTAGCCAATTCTTATAACTCTAACAGTATTACACTTACCTCGTGCTTTAATTTCCTTGGTCACCTCCATGATCAGATCAGCCAGCACTGGCCGTGGGAGGACCGACTGCGTGAACGCCTCCTGCGTGAAGAAGAAGTTCTTGTAAGACTGGGCATAGTTCTTGGCCGGTTTCCTCAGCTCTGTATCGCCTTTTCCCTTTGCATTGTCCTCTTTGGGCTTGGGGCTCTTGATTTCCTCAAACTTGTGTTCTTTCGCTGGCACGGGGGGAGTTTGGATCCGCAGCTTGTGCTCACGTTTCCCCGTCATTGAAACAAACCTCTCTCACAGTTCAATTGGGCTGTTTTTTTTTTTGATGACAAAAAAGCTATTCCTCCACTCGAAATGGCACGAGCGCTTGAATATATTTAGGGCGTGCCAACTGGCCGTTAAAACGGGGGTGGCTGGTCTCACAGTGGTTAGTCGCCTAGCCTGTCGGCGTCCCTTCTCTCTCCCAGCCGGCTCCCATAAAGGTATTTTTTCGATGGCCGCGCATATATCGGTTCCAGATGGGGCATTGTGCATATTTATCAATGCGGCTCGTGGGGCTTACACTGCTAGCACGCTATAGTATGGCTAGTACTCTAGCAGTGAGGACGTCGCGTGAGGTGGGGAGGAGTACGGTAAATTTACTAATGTAGCTATAGGAGAATTATTACGTACAAAAGTAGAAGCAACCATATGGTTGTTCCCTTAGCTTCGCTGCGCGAAGGACCAGGGCTCATCGTGTAAAGGAAATAGACATGTACTTCCATATTTCATATCGCATCTCCGCGCGTTTAAATGAACGAAGCATACTTTTATCCTCTACGCCACTGTAGTAGTACCGTATCATGTGGCGCTGCAGGTTGTAACTGAATATTTGGCCTATTGTAGTACAATGTAGGTGCATTAAGCCGCCCGTCGTAAGCAGCTCACAAGGTAGTGCAGATGCTAGGTAATAATAATGCGTGCAATCGGCAGTAGGGGAGGTTCCGCTAGCCGAAGTTGGACACCTACAGCCTTCCCTATCAATTGGCTCCCTTCCTGTACACTGCGGAAAAAAATGCCTGAAGTAAAAAAAAATTGCATGCGGAAGGAGAATTTAAAGATATTATGGGGCTAGTCCTAAGCCACGGTTAGTACGTACAGCAGGACGGCGTCTTGCACAGGCCCCGATCTGTTTCATGACGTTGAGTGGAACGCGCGTAGAAGAAATCCAGTGAGTACAAAATTCAGCACAGCCAGCACATAAGTCCTACATGTCTACATGTGCCGTGTGGTTTTTCACAGTCGAGGCGAAGTTAACGAAGTGACCCAAGGCCATGCGCCGTAGGCTCCCGACGGCTTATCACTGCCTCTCTCGTCTTCTCCCCCTGATCTCAAACTCGTTGCGTCAACCTTCCTTCGACTATACAGCTGAGATACTGTGCAGAATTCCTATTTAGTAGCCGAAGCATGAGCGGCGAAGCCTCGCATGTAAAAAATACACCACATTGACGTTACAAAATTAGCACGCACGGGGTGTAGTCAACGCACATATTTATACCTGGTTTCAAAATACCCTCTGTAATAACCAAAAAAATAAATGTGATATTCTTGCACTATAAGTATAAGACAGGGTCTTTTTCCCCTGAGTACTATATTTCACAGCATCTCGCTCGTCGAATAGGCACACACAAACCTAGCACAAATGTCCTACGTAAGTTCACAAACGCATGAATAGTTCATTGCGGTTGTTAACGGTTACCGTTAGCTCTCAACAATGGCTTATAAGTTTTCGCGTGATCAATGCTAACTAGTAACTCAAGTACCAGCAGCCTCAACAGCCTCAGCAAGCTTATGGCGGTTACCCGCCTCAACAGGGCTACGTCCAGCAGCCGCCACCACAGCCAGTTTACATCCAGCAGGCTCCTCAGCAGAGAAACGACGATGGCTGCTGTTGCGGTCTCTGTGCCGGTATGGCCTGCTGCCTCTGCCTGGACTGCCTCTTCTAATGACTTGAACCACGCATTCTGATGAACCTGAAATGTTGTAGAGACTACTAATAGTATTACGCTCAGTGCATTCATTTGTAATTCGATTCAAGTTACATACACCGTCATTTTTAATGAAGTGAGCGGAATATCCGATGGAATCTCATGATTTTTTTTCACAACACGATTCTAATGTATTCCGCAAAGGAACCTAAACGAGAATAGGAATCCAATGACTAAACGAGTCCAGGTACATGAATATATTGGGCAAAAAAATTAAGTAAAGGAATCCATTGAGTAGAGAAATCCAAGTAAAGGAATCCAGCGAGGAAGGGAAGCCAATTGATCAGCCTTACACTTTTAAACACCTATATCACCTATTTTATACTGATTCAATATAATTTCAATTTTGTTACATATTACAATCCAACCGACTACGCAGCGTATAACAATCTAGTATTATAATCCGTACTACTGGTACAGGTGTATAGCAATTGCGTGTGGTGACAGTATGGTTGCGGTTATGCGTAGTATTATTACATTGTCATAAATAACTTAAGCCTTGACAGTTCGAATGCCAACCTTGGAGTCCCTGAAGATGGCGTCGCCCTCTGCGTAGCCTCGACCGAGACCGAACCCGACACCAAGCCACACCGGGAATGCTCTTCGTCGGAAGAACAGGACAGATGCAACGACACCAAAACCAAAGCCAAGACCGGTCTTGACCAGAGTGTTGGAGATAACGACATCCCACTTCTCGCACGTTAGCCAAAATTGGTCCAAATGTATACAAATCATATGACTCGAGGTCTTCAACTTACCTTGTCGTTCAGCAGGCTTTCAGATGGCTTGACAGTCTGGGAAACAGCTGGAGAATCCGACATTCTGCCCATTATTAGCACACTCCCGACAATTGAAACGGCCCAACTTACGTTAGTTCTTGCTCTCTGGCTTCTCTATAAAGGTGTCCTCGAGACTTGGGGTGTGGTTTTTCCAACTTTTCTTCCCAATCCGCCTGTGATAGGTCCGATCACCTCCCGCTTGCGCAGTCATGCCGGTTTCCGCCTCACGTATGCTCGCCTCTCGGCAAACATCGTTCCTTCTCCAGCCTAGCATAGAGCGGATAGCGCCATTTTGAGAACAGAACTCTTTCTTCCGCGTTGTGGCATGAGCCCATCATATTAGGCAGCTCGATCAATCACCAACTGGGACCTCCGTAGATCAATTGGAGGATGGAAGGTGTGAAGTGCGTCGCTTCTTTTGAGTCTGAGTGCGGAATTAGGAAGGGCCGCCCCGAGCTGTGTACCGGACCGCTCAGTCGTCGCGGGTATTTCTCCATCCCGCCGCGGGTAGTGCCATAAATATATATATAGAGCCGTATATACGTACTCTAGACGATTCATTCATAGCGTAGACGTTTTTTTGAAATGCTGAGAACTGGTTTGACAAGACTGGCGCTAGTGCGATCGTACTCGACCCAAAACACTCTTCCCCTGGCGGGGATCAAAGTCGTGGACCTTACGCGAGTCCTCGCCGGCCCTTACTGCACCCAAATCCTGGGAGATCTCGGCGCAGACGTCGTCAAGGTCGAGCATCCGACCCGAGGTGACGATACACGTGCGTGGGGCCCACCTTTTGCCAAGTTCCTCGAGGGCAAAGAGGAGGCCAGCGGGCCCCACCACCACCACGGAGAAAGCGCTTACTACCTGGGCGTCAACCGTAACAAGCGATCAATTGGCCTCAACTTCAAGGACCCCAAGGGCCAGCAGATCATCCATGACCTCGTTAAGGATGCGGATGTGCTGGTCGAGAATTACTTGCCGGGTACCTTGGCCAAGTACCAGCTTGACTACAAGAGCCTGCAAAAGATCAACCCGGGGCTCATTTATGCCAGCATCACGGGCTACGGCCAGACGGGTCCTTACAGCAACCGACCGGGCTACGACGTCATGGTCGAGGCCGAGTTTGGCCTCATGCACATTACCGGCGAGCCAGACGGCCAGCCGGTCAAGGTCGGCGTGGCTGTGACCGATCTCACCACTGGCCTCTATGCATCGAACTCAGTCATGGCTGCGCTGCTACAGCGAGCCAAGACCGGCCGTGGCCAGCACTTGGATATGAGCCTCAGCGACTGCCAGACAGCGACTCTCGCCAACATTGCATCCAGTGTGCTCATCTCGGGCAAGAAAGATGCCGGACGTCAGGGTACGGCGCACCCGTCTATCTGCCCATATCAGTCGTTCGAGACTGCTCAGGGGGGAAGCGTCATGATTGGCGGCGGTAACGACAATTTGTTCCGAATTGCATGCGATGCGCTCGAGAAACCAGAATGGAAGGAGGACCCGCGATTCAAGACGAATGCGCTGCGAGTGAAGAATCGAAACATTCTCGTTCCTGCGATCAATGCCGTCACTAGGGGTAAAACCACCAAGGAGTGGCTCGACATCTTCAAGAACTACAGCTTCCCGTACGCCGCCGTCAACGACGTTAAAGATACCCTCGAGCACGACCACACCAAGGCGCGAAACATGGTCATTGAGGTCGAGCATGAGAGCTGTGGGCCAATTAAGCTGGTCAACTCGCCAATGAAGTTCTCTGAGAGCCAAATCACGGTGCGACATCCTCCGCCTACCCTAGGAGAGCATACTAATGACATAGCCAGAGGGCTTGGTTATGACGACGCCAGCATCCAGCAACTCAGGGAGGAGGGTGTTATTGGATGATTAGCTTGTACTTTTACAAGTTTCTCCATAGATCCAATTTTTTCTTAGTGTGATGCATTAAACGTTTCTCTATAGATCCAACCCTTTTCGTGCTTTGATGCAGTAATGTTTTGTTTTGTTAGTCTAAATAGATTTTTTCTTGGCTGTTAATTCATTTTCTTGGCATAGATCTTGTGGTATGCTAGAATGCCTGAGGAAAGACCCGCCAGGGTCTGGATAACCGCATCCAATGGCGGCTCAAACACGTCAAAGAAACAGAAAGCGCCATCTGACATGAGTTTCCAAAAGCTTACTCGAGACCAGTACATGGCGTCCTCGATTTTTTTCCTCTTAGCAGCGTACTCCTCCAAATCATGCTTTTCGCTGTCTCTCTGCTGGCGATACTCCAATGCGATGATCTGCTGGCTTAGAGCTCTATACTTGGCATGTTCTTTGCGCAGATTGATCAAAATACTCAGGAACCACGTCCATGCGCCTTGCTTCTCTGCTTTAGCGACAAATTGCTTGTTTGTTATGACCCCCATCTTCTTAAGACAGCTAATGTCGTCGGTCACTGCCGTGCTGAAATCCAGCAGCTCGACAATGAGATCAAGACCAAACTGCCGCTTTGAAGAGAGCAGCATCTCTCCCAGGTTGTACACCGGCTCCATCCAGTTGAACATACGCATGATGGCCCGAAATAGCGAGAATCCCGACGCGATCTTGGAGATCGGGCCCAGCAGAGCTTTCGAGATCTTGCCAGACTTGGCGTACCATATGATCAGTTTGCAGACATACTGGATCAGCTTCAGTGTCTTGTCCTTCCCGTTTTTATCATCGAGAACTTCGATGACAACCCTAATCGGCGGTTTGCTCATCGTATATTTTGAAAGAGTGTGATGTGTAGCTTTGATCTAATGGCTCATTTCCAAAACCACTCTAATCAGTTGGCGAACACAATTAACGGGTAGCAACGTTCCTTGAGACGATAATCTATCGGTTTGTCTCTTCGGATCCCTCTCGGTCGACTTCCTATAGTCCCACAGGGGGTTGATACGCTTATTCAAGCAGTCCCTGAGTGGCCCAGCTCGGCCCGAGGCGCACGACCCCCCTCCCACCAGCGGGCAGGCCGGAGGCCGGCCTCCACCATACTCCGATGAAATAATACACTAATTAATATCACTTAAGCTATAGCTATAGCTAGCTATCAAGAGAGCCCGTTCTGCTTATTTACCATTGCATTTTCTAATGAACTGGAAGATAATCTTTCGTCTTACCAGCCGAGTTGATCAAAGCCGGATACTGGGGCTGTATTCGAAGCTTCAAATCTACCAGCTGAGATTGACCGTTTAAGCGTATTCGCCGGACCGACGAAGATCGCAGCACGTAAACAAACCTCAACATTAAGATGAAGATTAAAGACGCGAGAGACGCGATACCGCGTAACGGTTCGACATGGAACATATAAAAGCATTTGACGACGTTGCATTCAACTTCCTCGACTTCCAAAAGGAGTATCTCCGCCGGAGGCGCGTAGTCGAGGCCGGGAAGAAGCCGCGGTCCCGCCTAGACAGCGGAGAAATCACTCTGAACCCTGATCCGACCCTGATCCCCCAGGAGCTTCAAAAGCACATCGAGCAGTTTAACAAGCTCAAAGTAGCCTATCTAGAACAGGAGACTAAGGAAAAGTTTTTGCGAGACATTATCACGGACCCACCTGTGCTAGTGGAGCAAGAGAACGTGCAGCAGATCGAGCATGAAAACAGGTTGAAAAAGGGTTCGCTAAAGGAGCGGAAGTCGCAAGTCGCCGAGCTACAGCACCAGCTGGACTCTCTAGGCCGTGAAGCGTGCGCAGAGTACTCCTTTTTGAAAGAAAAAGTTGATGACGCCAAACGCATGACCCGCGAAATGGACCAGATGGAGGCTGAGATTGAGGCACTAACTCAGCAGCAGAAAGAACTAGAGCTGCCAGAGTATGATGATCCCGATATGAGCCTCCCGGTTGTCGAGCTCAACAGCTTGGCCGGAGAATACGAGAAACAAGCTGCTGAAATAGCTAAAACGCTGAGCGATCTTGTACAGAATGCTATCCCGGGAACGACTGCAGAAATGGAACAATTAGAAAAAGAGGTGCAGAGCCTGCAAAAAGAGAAAGAGGTCGCCGAGGCTCAGGCGAAGGAGCTGGTCCGGATAAGGGAGATTGAGCTCAAAGCCGGCCAGCGAGACAATGAGGCTACGGCGTCGTGGTACAGAGCTATGATTGCTGTTGTACAGAAGGCGCTTCGCGTAGAAAACCTGGAGATTACTCCGAATGCCAATGGCAAGAAAGTCACGTTTGATAGGCCCAATAATGGTGCCTCTCAGCGGTACTCTATTAGCTTGAAGGCGACCGGCGAGATCGTCCCCAGCCAGTCCTCGGCAACGAACGTCAGCTCTTCAGAATTCCAAGCTGCCCTCCAAGCCGTGTCCTCACTACGTCCCAGGGAGCAATTGCCATATCTCATCTCAATTGTGTGATATTTCTTTACCAGGTTTTTGCATATTAACCCATGAAGTGCCGTGATAGCCGCATGCGGCTGTTTCGGGCGGCGGTGCCAATACCTTGGGGGGGGGGAAGGGGGGGGGGGGGGGAGTGAGTGGAAGAATCTCCACGAAGTGAAGCTACGGGAGCTCGAGGGCCGGCCCTCGAGAAAAAAACACACTTGCTCGGTGGTGATAAAACTCCCTTGGGGGCGGAGTGAACGCGAAAATAGCGAGATTGGTTAGAATATACATACGGGGTAAATTACACTTGAGGCTCGGTCATCATTCCTGGAGGCGGTGTGTGCTGGAGGAAGGCCCCCACAGCGCCGAGGTAGCCCTCGTGCCTCAGGAAGTAAGCCTGTTTTTCGCCCTTGGACCAGAAATTGATGGCGTAAGACAGGGTGTTCATGGTCTGCGGATGCCCACGGATATAGCTTCCGCCGAAGTAGATGTGTTCTAGCTGGTGATGCTGTGCCTGGAGGTATGCAATTTGGCCAATGTTGTTGGAGATCGCGTATAGCAGACTCCTCGAGATGTCCGGGCCGCGGAACAGGTTCTTTCGGGCCGTCGAAGGGCTCGTAGCGTGGCCGTCGCCGTTGGGCAGCTTGCCGTTCTCCATCTCCTGATTTAGTCGCGAGGCGTGCCGGAACACCTTGCCAAAAGAGGACGCGATGGTCGTCGACTTTAGCCCGATGCGTGAGTAGTCCGCGCCGTAGATGTCGCCGACGAGCATGTCGACGTTGGTGTTGTCTCCCTCGGCGGCCATCTCTAGCATCTCGTCGTAGCTCGTAGCGTCCGTGAGCAGCGACAGCAGTCCCCACAGGGTGCCCCCGCCGAGGGACGAGCCGCCGATTCGGATGAAGTTGTGCGGGCCCAGCACCTTGATCATGCTCACGCCGGACCCAATGTTGACTAATAAATAAGGGTATATGTTGGGTCGCGACTCGGCGAACTCCATGGGGTTCGACTCGGAGTACGTGAACACTTCCTCGGGGATCTTTGTGATGAAGAAGTCAAGCCCGGCGATGAGGCATTCCATCTCGTCTTCCTGCGTCACCTCGATGCCCAGCCGCTCCTTAATAAGATCATAGAACTTGTACGAGCCGCCGCCGGTCGCCATGACGTGCTGCTCGCCGTTGCGGCTTAGTAGATGCTGCATGTAGTCGATGCAGTCGTTGATCTTCTCTGTCTCGAACTTGGTGAAGTTCAGCCGTCCACCGCGCCCGTTCTTCTCCCGCGTGAAGTACACGATCTTCGCCAGGCTACCGCCAATGTCGACAGCAATGTGCGATACCTCTGCCGTGTGGTGCGGCAGTGCGATGTCCCGCGTGTCTGGCGGTGTCAGTCGCCCGTCGACCTGGTCCTGGTCGACTATGAATGCTGCCTCGACGTTGATCTGGATGGCCCCCGGGTTAAGCATCTTGGGGTCATATTTGGCGATGCCCGCGATCTCAGAGGCGGCCCTCGAGTGGCTTGCCCGTCTAGTTTCTTGATTATGGCTCGTCATGACTTCAACTATCATCACTCGTTTGAGTCTTCCTCGGAACAGGGGCGGAATTCAAAAAATGCAAATACCGTGGCCTTTTGTAAAGCAAAACTCCCTCTAAAAATTACCCAAAGTACAGGTCGTCGAAGGGGACTGGTTTTAAATGAAAGATGACCAGTCAGGTTAGCCGCGGTCAAGTGGTCGTAACAGTGCCTTCTCCGAGTCTTCCAGCGTCCCGGCCGTGCCTTAACTTTTTTTTTTTTGCTTCTCGGAGGGTGGGGTATTCGGGTGTAAGGAGGAACGGCTAACACACTCCGCCCTACGTTTCAATACGGCACCGTATAATACTTCAGCGACCTAGAGAAAATTCTGTTCTTTCCTCGAGAGGAACGAGATTATTAGGCGATTCGAAGGTTATCCCTGGATCCAATTGAGCTTGGTGGGCCGTTGAACGGTGTGATGGGGTTCCCAGCCCCCACCAAAGGGGTTCGTCGGAGTCGTGTTGGGGGGCCGAGACGCAGCCGGTCACCACACAGCCTACATCCGAGCTATCATCCGAGGAGACTGCTCCTGACAAATACGTCACTTTTAACGGGGCCGATTTATGCGTCAAAACGGCGTTTTAAACGGGCGATAATGGGCGTTGAACCGGGGTAATCTATTTCCATTATAGGGCTCAAACTATAAGGGAGATTATCTGCTCTTTATGGCGGTGACCTTTAATGCTACGGTATATGCCCGGAACTGAGCGACGTAGTATACAGTAACAATTAGTGTAGCACCTAGTTATGCAATGAGACTACCAGAGAGTTGCATTACAGCTAATTGTCATTGTGGTTATACAGATACTACAGTAGTACCGAAAACATTTTACAATACTAATGGCATGTTCTAACGAGTTATTAATGATTGTAGATATTATGTCCACCTTTTTGGTTCGCGATAACATAGCATATAACTATGTAACAAAAAGGAGGACATTTGTTACAAAAGGCTGTAACAAACTCCCAGCACTTGGCATTAACATTAGTTACAGATCCCGTGACACAGATCCGTCACAACACTACAACAATCTATTACAATTACTTCAAAACAACCCAGTATACACACGAGGCGTGATCTATTTGTGGGATCCATAGATTTGTAATATGTTAAGAGACCAGCAATCGCCAAGCTCTGTAGAATACCAGTTGATGGAAACTGATAGGGAAGGCAAATGTTATTGCAGATCTCCATCTGGGGAACTCTTGAATCACCAGTACATCTTCTCAAGGTAACATGACGAAGTTATGAGAAGCACATAATAAGATCCAACAAACGGAAGATCCAGCAAACGGAAGATCCAGCAAGATATGCCGCACGGCACGCGGCTCATAGATCACCGTCGCGCGCGCTGGTGGATCCACCACCTTACACTCCATAGATGATGTAGCATGATACGACGGAGTTTGACCAGTTCACTCAAACGACGCACTCCAATGTTCGCTGACAAACTGAAATCCGTATTCGAGTCGGGCGTGGAATCAGGAGCCGTGGTGTTCTTTCCCTCCGAGAGCCACCAGGACAAGGTCAATGGCGTCAATTACTTGTACACCGTTGCTAGAGCACTGAATAAGAAGCCGACCTCGGCGGACCAGGAGAAGACCCACAAGCCCAGCCCGTGGTACCCGTTACCTGAGAAGGAACTAGTTGTCGAGGAGGATTTTGAGAAAGACTACCGCGTGGTTCTCAACAAGTTTGCCGTCGTGCCACGACACTTCCTCCTAGTAACGAAAGAAGAGGTGCCCCAGACTTCGCCATTGTCTCCCGAGGACCTGGCTGCCGCATTCAAGCTGCTTCGCGAGGCGAACAAGTCCGGGTCCCGGCACATTGGCTTCTACAACTCAGGCAGGAACTCGGGAGCGTCGGTTCCACACAAGCACATTCAGTTCATGGCGCTGCCAGAGGAATACACCCCGTACCCGGATGAGCTGCTGGCAAAAAACCCCGACTATAAGGAGCTGCAGCGGCCGTTTTCTGAGACCAGAGTCCCGTTTGCCAATTTCATCGTGCCCGTTCCTCCGGAGCCGACTGCAGACGACCTCGGGCTGCGGTACGCTACTATCATGTCGCGAGTGTTGACGATTCTGCGTGACGCCGACTCGGCTGACAAATCGCACAATATTGTGTTTACCGAGGAATGGATTATAGCTGTGCCTCGAAGTGCTGAAGCGGCAGACGGGCGGTCGCTGAATTCCACCAGCACAATTGGTTTGCTCCTGGCCAAGTCTGACGAGGACTTGGAGTATTATAGAACCACGGGCCCGGATAATGTCCTATCGATGATTGGGTTCCCGGCCATTGATGTGGAGAAGAAAGAAGGAGAGTACGAGTATTAATTAAGGTGATAAAGTTGGATATGCTCTCCATGAAAGCGGAGCCACTCGCTCTCTCGCAATAATTATGGGGAGACCAATCCCTCCCTCAAACCCCTCTGGGGCTCCGCTTCGCGGAGATATCAAGTGTAGTGAGAGGTATGTGTTAAGTTAAGTAGATGCTATTTACAAAGTGTCCATTCCAGTTGGAGGGAGGAACCTGCTGAGGAGCAGGGCTGCGGCGACACTGACATTGAAGGAGTCTATCTGCGAGTTCGGGTCGCTGCTAAGAGATACGGCGCTGGTGCACTTGTTAATGAGAGAAGTGCGGAGGCCCTCGCCCTCGGAACCAAGCACAAGCAGACATGGCGCCTTTTCCAGTGCGCGTGAAAGCTCGCTAGTCTTGAGGGCCGCTCCTGACTTAAACTTGGTCGGGTCAGGCAAGGTACACACCAAGTTCCACCCATTCTCACGCGACTTGTCGAAAAACTCAAGCGGCTTGGTGACATTGTAGATGTCTATGAGGTCAATGGCCCCCGCCGACGCCTTGGCTACTACGGGACTCAGCCTGGCGCAGTTCTTTTCCGACATGACAATGAAGTCGACACCTAATAAGTATGCTGATCGGGCAATGGCGCCAATGTTATGCGAGTCGGTGACCTGGTCAATGTAGAGCCCCAGAGGGTTCGGCTTTGGGCGCTTGGTCGCTGCAGACACGCTGTGCGGCTTATTGGCGTCGAGCGTAATTATATTGTACTTGCTGGCCGTGAACGGACCGAGGTAGGTCGCAATGGGCAGATCCATCTTTTTCGTTTCCAGCACGACGCCATTGTGCACTTTATTATGGGTGAGGATATCCAATTGCATCTTTTTCTGGTCGTACTCAATGTCAATTTCCTTTTCCGATGCCGCGGTTTTAATCTTATCGCTTAACTCAGCTTGCGAATACGAGGTGTAAATCTTGGTATATGAGTCCCTTTTAGCACCTTCCATTGCGGCAATCACTGGTCCAGTGCCAAACACGTACTCTTTCCATGGGTTTGGCTGGAGTTTTACAGTCTTTTCCCGCCTCTGGAAAGCAGGCCCGTCAGACTCGGGTCGCCCACTCCGGTCCTGGTAGCTCTGCCGACCCTGGTAGTTCTGTCGACCCTGATAGTTCTGCCGACCCTGGTAGTTCTGCCGATCCTGGTAGTTCTGCCGGCCCCGGTAGCTCTGTCGGTCCTGGTAGCTCTGCCTTTCTGGAGTGTAACTCTCTCCGAAATACTTGTTGAATGGGTCCTTTTCCGTACGCTGGTCGGTATTCTGCTTGCGCTGGTCGGCATTCTGCTTCTGCCTGGCATGGACGTGGGCGTACTTCGATCTGAAGAACTCGTCCTTATCCTGGCCCTCCCATGCCTTCTTCCGCCCAACTCGGGGGAACTTTTTATCAAAAGACTGAGCAAATACTGCCTGTGACAGCTTAATCCCTCGAATTGCACTCGATCTCATGGTATCAACGCTGCTGAATCAATCAATCGCACCGAAATTTTCACTTGGTCTTATCGCCATCAAAATGCTGGACTTGGTTGTTTTTTTGACGTTGTGGGGCGCGCCGGGCGGTTGGGAGTAAAAGATGAAATGTACACGCATGGAAACAGTATAGGCGTATACTTCAGCACATTTTATCATCCAATCAAATGCAACATTTTGTCGAGGACGTGCACCACCAGCAAAATTTACCCCGAGCGAGTGGTGATAGTCCCAACTAGCGAACAGAGCTTCCAGGATTTTTCACTAACGCATCAATACACTAGGCGCCATGTCTACCTTTACACAGCTTGATAAGATCGCTAAATTCATCTACTCCAAGCCGGTCCTCAAGGCGGTGTTTGTCCCGGCCGCCTCGGCCTTCACCAACCTGGCCGGCTATCGAAAGATGGGCCTCAAGTTCGACGACTTGATCATTGAGGAGAACGACGTTGTCCAGAAGGCGCTCAAGCGACTCCCGGCCCGAGAGTCCTACGACCGAATCTTCCGAATTGCCACTGCCCAGCAGCTCTCTCTTTCCCACAAACTTCTTCCAAAGCATGAGCAGGTTACTCCAGAACAGGTAAGTGGCACCACATGTGTATGCTATGATTTATACTAACCATTAAATGCAGGACAAGTCCTACTTGATTCCATACATCCTTGAGGCCGAGGCCGAGGCTAACGAGCGAAAGGAGCTTGACAACATTGTCGTTGCACGAAAGTAAAGACCCTTTAATTTATCTAAAATACACGTTTGAACGCTAGAATATTGTGTATAGTTAACTCCTTTGGATCAATTGGTGAAACCAATGACTATTTGTCAATTGAGCTCCAGGGGGACTGGTCTCCCCAATATTAGTAGGATGTCGTGTATTCAAGGGCCAGCCCTCGAGCTCCCGGGGCTCCGCTTCGCTGAGATTTTAAGAGAAGCAATTGGTTAAACCAAGTACTATTTGTCAATTGAGTCCCAGGGGGTTTGAGGTTGCTTTAAATTGACTTGGGGGCCAGCCCCCAAACCCCCGTAGCTCCGCTTCGCGGAGATCTCAAAGATGTGGTTAATTGTTCTACATAGCCAAATTGTACAGTCCCTCCTCTATGCTGGACAAGCCCTGGAAGTAAACCTCCAAAAGCGTGTCCAAGTGGGCAATGACGTCGGGACGAGGAGTTGTGTCGAGCAGCACCGAGGTATCTAGCTTTGGAAGCGGTGGCAAAGAGAGATTGTCCTCATGCGCATGATGGTGGTGCAATTGTTGCTTAATGAAGTGTGGGTCGTCAAGGCCGCCCGTTGCTGGTCCACCGATGCTAATGGGATGGTGAAGCCCCGTAGAAGATGCCGGCAGAGATCCAACACCTCCGCCAGAAAATGAAAGACTCGGAGGCGGAGGCATGGCAATATGCAGTTGCTGCGCTCGCTTGGAGACCGACGTGGGGCCCTTGCGGAGCGGAAGCTGATTGGGGGGTGCCGGGTGGTTGAAGGAGCTCTGTACAATTTGGGGCTTGGATAGATTAGGCGTGTCGTTATCATGAGAGTCATTAGTATCGTCGCTGTGGTGGGTTTCCGATTGGCTTAGCTTCGAGGTTATCAACGGCTTCATAGAGGTCGCTGGTTTAGGCGGAGAGAGCCCCAGCCCGCTACCCCCGTTGATGCCCACCGTACTGGCAGCACTGGCGGGTGCGCTGGAAGGCAGCGGAGTCATGCGCTTAGGGCTGGGCGTGCGCCGCGTAGAAGAGGCCGCGTACGGCATGGTTGGTGGCCGCATCTGCCCAGACGGTAGCTGCTGCGGAGGCGGCGGCGGGAGCTCGTGGTACTGTGAGCTGGGCGAAGTCTGCTGCTGCGGAGAAGCAGATGCAATAGTAGATATCGAAGGAATAGGTGGCACAACAGGCGCATGGGGGCTTTCGCCGCGCAGATTAGTCAGGGTGTTTGATCGCGACCGTTTCGAGGACTGCGGCGGCGGCTGGGGTGGAGGCCCGTGCGAGGCCGCCGCAATCGCCGCGGCTAGCTGCTGAGAGTTTGGCATCTGCGGTACCTGGGGTAGTTGGGCCGGCGGAGGGGGCATCATCTGGGAGTGGAACTGGCCCCGGGCCAGCGTGTTTGCTGCAGAGGCTACCGCAGTAGACGGTGGCGCAATGGGCTCGACTTCGAGTGCATCGAACTCGGGGATTTCAATCTCGACTGTCGGGGTTCCTGGCATTCCTGGAGTCGTCGACGATAGTATTCCCGAAGTCGCCGACAGTATCCCCGAAGAAGTGAGGTCAATGCTCTGCGTTGCCGGCGACACAGACGGCTGCGAGGCGTCTTCAAAAAGCTGCATGAGCGAAGCCGGAGCCTCAGCAATGGTGTTCACTGGTTCCATGGGGCCGCCCCGTATAGTACTCTGCTGCGAAGGCATGGCACTCGTCTGGTAGGTAGCTGTGTTGAACTGGGGACTAGCCGACTCTAGGTCCTCCGGAGTCGACCCGCCGCCAGGGACCACGGGCGAATTGGTAGGGATGTTATCGTAGTCAAAGGTCGTCAGATCAGACGTGTCAAAGTCCCACCGGCTATCGTCCGAGTCGGAGTTGTAGCCGTCGACAGACTTTTCGTCGTCGTCCTTGATACCCTTGAGCATGGCGATAGAGTCTCTTACGTTGTTGCGCTCCTTCCAGCTCATGTACCGCGTCACAAGCTCCCGCAGAATGGACGTCGGGTAGCCGCGCGATGCTTTGATGAACTTCAGCTTCATGAGCTCGTCGGCTGTCGGCCGCTCGTCCGGATGCTCATCCAGGCAGTGCGCAACAAACTCCTTGAGGGCTGGCGAGTACTGCGACCCTTCGAGCCGCGCTGGCTTCTGGCGCGGAATGAGCATGATAGCCCTGAACGCCTCCTGGTCCGAGTATGGCGGGTTCCCCGTCACAATCTCATACACAGTCACTCCAAAGCTCCAGATATCCGCCTTGGTGTTGTACAATGCGCCCTCGGTGATGACCTCGGGAGCCATCCAATAGGGAGTGCCTACGATCGTCGACCGCTTGAGCTTCATGGCCGTCGTTTGAGCCGCGACACCAAAGTCGCACAGCCTCACCTGGCCAGAGGTCGTGATGAGGATATTGGCAGCCTTCATGTCGCGGTGTATGATGCCCTCCTTATGGATATAAGCCAGGGCAATGCACACTTCTCGCACGATGACCATGATGTGGCGCTCCTCAAAGGGCCCGGGCTTGAGCAGCGTGCGGACTGACCCGCCAGCACACAGATCCATGATGATCCACAGCTTGTGGCCGTTTAAATAGGACCCGTAGTACTTGATGATGTTGGCGGCGTCGGACATGGTCAGTTTTGAGAGCGTCGAGATCTCCTGCTGGATGTCTGGGAGTTCATCCTCGACAGTGTCCAGGTTCAGCACCTTGATGGCCACGGCCTGCTTGGTCTCGAGGTTTACGCCCTTGTAGACAACGCCAAAGTTGCCCCGGCCAATGACTTCGTCGCGCCGGTACAGCGACGTCACCCCTCCACGCGTCTTTCCACTCATTCAACAAATCCTCCAGGAATCTCCAGTCACCTTATATCTGTCCTTTTTTTTTGACTCCTGGCCAAGTCAGTTGAGTGGTGAACGGGTATATTGACCAGTCAGTTGAGTGGTGATCTCAGTCGTCTCTTCGGGTATACTAGTCAGTCAAGTTCAGAGATCGCGGTACACAATAGAAGGATGGTCTCTCCCCGATCTCTATCGTCTTCAGCTAATACTAGCCAGTCAATCAGTGGTAAATATCTGCCCTTTTCGGCTCCTGGTCAGTTGTCGTCTCTTCGGCTATACTGGCCAGTGGTAAGGGGCACCCTCGATGGTGGGTGGTTCGTAGTGGCGGTCTCGTATGTACTCGCGATCTGGTTTTTCCGGCGTATTCCACCGCACGCATACCAAAATCTTCGGACCGGTGAAATTTCGCCTGCCTAAAGCCCGCTACAGCTGGTCAGAGAGCATCTGTTAAGGCCGTTTCCCACGAAGAAACGGGTTATTTGGACTTCCTAGGCACGTACATTCGTCCTCCGCTAAGTCGCGCATATCACACACAAATGGCGGTGAAGCCCCCCGCTTCGGCCGTTTCAAGCATACCAAAAGGAGGCCGGGTGTTCAGCGATCTGCTGAGGAGCTCGCGGCTGGCGGGTTTGGCACAGCCAATTGACGCCAGGCCGAACAGGACCCGGCCTGAGTATGGGTCCACCTCGCTGCGAGACCGCAAGATGAAAAACCAGGCAGAGGTGGGCCGGATCAGGCCCTCGAACCAAGTAGTGCATACGACCCCGGCCAGCAACCACAGGGCCGACTACGGCCTCAAGCGGTCCATGCCGCAGCCCTTAAAGTCACGATACATTACTGTAGACAACCTAGACACCGTCTATGGGTTTACAGACTACCATCCGGGCGCGTCGCAGGCTCTCGTGCTGAACCGGATCCGGTCACTGAACATTGCGCCGCACCCAATTCCGCGGACCAGCGATCCTGGCGCACAGATCTCGGCGACACTATCGCCTCTGCTAAGTGGGGACACCCCTACGGGGACTCAGTGGACGCTGAACCGCCCGCATAAGCCTGCTCTTGATGAGTTTGTGCGGTGGGTACACACAACCTACGACACTGATCCCGTGCTCTCAGCGGCCCTCAAGACCCATGCTCCTTCTATTGGTGGTTCAGCTGAGTCTATTCAGTCTACCCTGAAGAGTATGGCTTCATCGAAGTCGGCAGTAATTAGAGCTCAACTGGAGAGAATCATTTCGCGGTTCGCCGACCAGCAGCATAATAGCATTATTAGTAGGGACGATGTGCAGACAGCTAAGCGCATCGTTTCACACTCTCCCATCGCCACGGCTGGAGCCTCATATGTGCTTCCTGGGGCGCTGAAGACCTCGCCTGACGGGGTGGCCATGAACACGGCGGTGCCCGGGCGGCTGCTGGATCGGTCCTCGCATACCGTGGCTGCGGCGGGTGTCGTTGCGCTGTCGGACATGGGCTCGCGCGTTGGTGGCAGCAGGGCGCTTGTGCACCGCACGACGAAGGAGTTTGTCGCCCATAGCCTCAAGATCAAGCCGACGACGGGCCAGATTAACCTTTACCTGCGAACGCCGCGCAACAATGCGCGCGACCGGGTCGACCGTCGTAGCGCAGCCAAGCATGTCGTCACTGCACCAGCCAAGCAGCCCTCTGCAGTGGTGCCCCTGTACAATATGATCAAGAATGCATTGTATTAACGATTTTGTATATATATAATAGACGTTATCTTCCACAGGGCTGAATTACGTTACTATCCTCAGCTGCACCTTCAAGCTTGGGGGACAAACCCCCTGGGGCTCCGCTTCGCGGAGATCTCGTAACGTACAATTGATTCATCTTATTATTTCTCCTCTTGACGCTTACTTTTTTCGATGCAGGCACGAAGTGAGTGTTGATAGGCGTTCTTGATTTGGCTAGGGGAGTAAAGGAAAAATAGAGATGGTGCAACCAGAACGCAAAAGCTACAAGAACAATGATAATGCATTAGAATAATACAAGAATAAAGATTAATGCGGCAGAATAAAAATACAAGAATAATTTATCGCAAGACACCCTTGGTGCTTGGAACGTCGTCGGACCCGGTGAGGGAAATAGCCTCCTTGATGGCCACAGCAAGCGCCTTAAAGGCAGACTCAGCTCGGTGGTGGTCGTTGAAGCCCCGCAGGCAATCAACGTGCATGGTGATGGCAGCAGCCTGGGCAAAGGACTCGAGAACGTGCGGGATCATCTCACACGACAGGTCCCCAATCTTCTCTCGCTTGAGCCCCAGCTCGACGACAGCGAACGGCCGGTTGCTCAGGTCAACCACAGCCCGCGACAGAGCCTCGTCCAGGGGCGCGAATCCACTGCCAAATCGCTTGACGCCCTTGACAGCACCCAGGGCGTCCTTGAACGCCATCCCAAGCGCAATACCGCAGTCTTCCGAAGTGTGGTGGTCATCAATATGCAAATCGCCGATACACTCGACGATGAGACTCCATCCGGAGTGCTTCGCCAGAGCGTGGAACATGTGGTCGAGGAAACCAATCCCGGTCTGGACGTTGATGTACTGCGAGCTCGAAGCCTGGGTCGCATGCTCGTCACCGTCCATCTTTTCGAACAGGGACTTTTCCAGCGAGACTGGGCCGCCGTCGAGGCTCAGCGCAATCTGGATCTTGGTCTCGTTTGTATTTCTCACGACAGTAGCAGCCCGCACCATTTTTTCGTCTATGGGTGATTTATAAAGGATGATTCATTTATTGAATTTTTCAGCAGTTTGAATCCTCGGCACAGCCGCACGGCCGGGAACCTTTTCCCGCGTATCGACGGGCCACTCACGTCCCCTGCATTATCAACTGTTCAGCCGTTCACTACCTTTCTTTAAAGTTATCGTTCTTTAGATATAGCAGTGATAATGATCTTCCTTGATTTGTACCTATGTATAAATACTACAGTTTTCCAATGAATCGAGCACGATAGATATATTCTCAACAACCTTTCCGTTCACAGGTATTGAAGACTCTGAACCGCCTCTCTTTCGCCCTGGTAATGCGTAGATCGACTTTGCCACAGCCTGTAACAAACTACTCTTTAGGCAGCCAGCATATTGGACTCCTATCACTATTCCGGCCTTCAAGTTATGGCTTTGATAATTCAAAGTTACCGGTGGCTAATGCAAATTCCTATAATTAAGAGTACAAACTATCAATCCAATGCTTCACCACAATCTTGCCCTCTTCGAACCCTTTATGCCTGTACCGGACAATAATTGCCGCGTGAGAATGGTGATGCTGCGTGATGTGAACCGGGAACTTCTGCCACGGCAGCGAATTCAGTGACTTGACAATGCGCTGCTGTTTCTCGTCGAGCTCTAGTTCGGAGGATGCCGTGACAGCCTTGTACATGCTCTCTACAACATCGTCTGCTCCCTCCTCCAGCATCTCCGTGACACTCTCAGATTGGTCCTTCAGCGCTTCAGAAAAACTTGACCGCCGGCTCATCTTCTTCCTTTCAATTGCAAGGTCCTCTTCGAGGAGTCCAGCGCGCATGAATCGGGACCGACGGTAGGTACTAGTGACGTTCTGGAACGTAGCGTTGGTCAGGAAGCACACAAACCACAGAGGAGTCACTACAGCCAGCTTGAAGGCTGCCACTGCGTAGTTCCCTAGTCGCACCATGAGGCTCTTGCTGGCCAGCGCGCTGCCGTCGTCTTCACGGAACAACGGCGCACGGGCTATGTCGAGCACCACCGGCTTGTAACCTTCAACGTACGGGCCCTTGAGAAGCGGGGACCGCCCTGCATAGGGGTCTGAGGCATCAATCGCTGACGTGTACCACTCGCATCGGTGGTCGTTAACAACGTTGGCATATAAGGACAGATGGCGGAACCTGCCCAGCGCCTGGGCGAAACGCATTGACGGGTCGGCCATGTACTCGAGCAGGGACATACCATGGAGATAGGTGTCGCGCAGGAACAGCTGGCGCGATGTCACCGACATGCTCTTGGCGCCAATGTTGTTGAACGACCGGGCCGTCCACCGGTTGCCCAGCACGACCACGCCCACGTGCGGAGTGCCAAAAGTCGTGAAATTACAAGGCTCAACCTGGTCAAACACACCGCGTCTATCTAGCACGCCCACTGCGAACCGCGAGATGATGCCGCCCAGAGAGTATCCCATGATGCTCAGGCGCGTAACGGCCTTTAACCGTGTGATCTCAGCGCACACTTCGTCCGCTACGCGGGTACCGCACACGTCTATGCCGTCATACGTGAAGTACCCTTGATTAGACCGAGCCCGATAGACTACGAGTTGTTCTTCGTCTTCGCCGACCTCTGGGACCTCGTCCAGGCAGTCGATGATCGCTCCGGCGGCCTCGAGCTGGGTGCAGATGTAGTCAAAATGCTTCACGGTGCCCCAGACGCCGTGGACAAGCACAAGTAAGTGGATCCCCATTATAAATTCTACCTTAACGTTCTACGAGAGTGTTTTTTTTCTTCACTAGGTGGCAGTACGTAGGCCAGATGAGATTAGACCACAGATCTGGACCCCAGCACGCCTATGTATACGTCTCGGCATCCCGAGCCCGAAAAGTTATCGCTTATCACCTACCTACACCTATCTACAGCTCAACAACTCAATGCTTCATTCATTCATCACTGGGGGAATCCGCAAGAAGGCACACGATAAGAGGCTCGTGATAAGTGAAGCGTGTGATTGAGCCACTACGTACACTACGAGTCAGCAGTTCTCTAGGACCTTTGATGCGGTTACACGAACGATGTACCGGTTCTAAGCAGCACACTTAAGATGAAATTAATGGATAGCGGATTCAAAAAAAAAGATTATCAGAAAATGCAATAAATATAATAAATAGCCCAAATTTATAAATAAGCCGAGCCGCATGAGGCTCATTCGTAACCCAGGTGGGCGCGCGCGGTCTAGCAGTTTGCGGTCTAGTTCGGAAGCTTGCGGCCATGGGCGATCTGCCGCTGATAAGGCACGAGTCGTTAGCCTCGCTTGAGGCCTAGGCCTACGCCACAGAGATTTGTTGAGGCCCTCGCCACAGGCTGTTCCACTATCGAATAGTCACTTCCACCGGCTCGTATGGAGTATAGAACTGAACCTGTTCCAGGGACGAGGAGTACAAGTCGCTCAGTCGCACCTGGTAGCCGGCTTTAGACGATTCCGATCGGACCGGAGCAAAGTCCTTGGTGTGCATGTACTTGGCAGTCATTTTTCCCTTCTCGTTACTTGTAGAGTTTGAGTGAAGATGAGAGATGAAAGAGCAAGAGAGCACCCTTTTTATATCCTCAAAAAAATGATTGCTTGCCCTGGTTTAGTCATATAAGATTTCTAAGGGTCTCTAGAACATTCGCATTTGTCAGTTGTGCGTCAAGCATTGCCAATGTCTCGGATGTGAAATAACCGTTGATATGCCATTATCAATCCCCACCGCCCACTCTGCCGCGCGTCTTCAATGGCCGTAGATACCGATCACTTCGTGCTACGCACTAGGCAGCTATCATGCTGCACACGTACAGTAGTACGCGCAGATGGTGATCACATGGCGATCAGTTCAAAGCGGAGTACTTGGTACAGTACGTAGTAGGTAGCGGAGGCAATCATAGTCAAAGGCAGAATTAGAGTTGGTGATGCAAATAAATATATTCAAACTCCTCTATAAAATGTATATGCGTGAGAAAATAAACAGGGTTACTGAAGCTGGCTGGCCGAGACTTTATGGCGCACCCAGCCCCACATGCGGGCATGTATAGATCTTCGCTTGAGCTTCTGGAAGTCGAGCGAGTTGGTGCTCGACCCATGTCGTAGGCGAAACAAGCCCTTATGCACGTCCACCGATACGGATGCCGACCGGCCTTTGAACGGGTCGAACCGCACTTCGGGGCCTGGCTCGCCGAATGGGAACGTCTCGGCGGGCGGAGGCGTGATGGTCCCCGTCGAGAGAACAGATCCGCGCTTGCCTTCAGTGATGGTGCCAGCCACGGAAAATCGCTTCTGGGAGAGCGGGTCCACCGCTTCATCATCATGGTCGTTATCGTCGTTACCAATTGATATAGCTGGAATGCTAGTACGACCCCCGGCCTTGGTACTGGCCGGGCTGGAAGTAGCTATATTAGTTCTGGCTGGGGTATTAGCGCTACTTGCTGGAGTAGCTGGAGTAGTAGCCTTTATGCTGTAACTAGCTGGGGTAGACCTAGTAGGAGCAGTGATAGCTGGGCTAGTACTAGCGATAGACGGACTAGCACTAGCTGGGGTAGTGCTGGGAGCAGTGTTGTCCCTAGTAGGAGTAGCCGGGGTACCCGGGGTAGACGGTGAAATGGCATCATCATCGCTCGACATACTAATACTCTCGCTGTCGTGGGAAATAGACAACGCCTTGGCTTCCTCTTCCCTTGCCTTCTCCAATTGCTGTTGCTGTTGCTGCTTCAGCATGTTTAAAGTGAAAATTCCACTGTTGTAGTTCCTCACGTACCGCCCGCGGTCTTTATTATACATAGAAGAGGACGCCGTACTGTGCAGTGAGACCGTCGACGAAGCCGCCGAAGCCTCAATCGCCGGGCCACTTTCCTCCTGCTCTTCTTCTTCTTCCTCCTCGACAATTTCCTCAACATGCCGCTTCATGCGCGGACCACCGTTGAACGGCGGCATAAACTCGGGCGCAGACTCGCTGCGTCTGTGCCGCCTTGTGGCCGTCGTCTCCGCCACAGAAGTTGCATCGTCAAGGTCGATAATCGGCTCGACGGGCTCCTGCTCAACGTTGATGAGGTTCAGAGCCGGAATATACGACGAGGAATGCAGAATCACTTCTTCTTCTTCTTCTTCTTCTTCTTCCTCCTCCTCCTCCTCATGATGGTAAAACGGTTCGTCCTTTGTCTGTGTCTTCTTGAACCCTTTACGGAACCACCCGGCCCAACTACCCACCTTCTTATGCTTGTGTTTCCGCCGGCTTGGACTCGAACAGGTCGAAGTAGGCGTCTCCGGAGCGGACTCTATCGACACCTGCGACTGGGGACGCGCAGCTCGCAGAGAGCTATTGTCACGCTGCACAGGAGAGTCGGCAAACGAAACCTTGGTGTTTCGAGGTGGAGAGGGTGGGGTGTTGTTGCTATTGTTGTCGGTGGTGCCATTTGTGATTGTAGACAAAGGCAGAGAAGAGTTTGAAGATGCAAAAGTCAATGCAGGAGAGGCAGATGGTGGTGATGGCTGCGAAGGTGGCTGGGTGCCCAGAGGAGGTCCCAGAGAAGTCGGCTTAGGCAGATCGAGCAGGTTGATGTCATGCTGCGATATGGCTCCAGACCGCTTGTGGGCATGCCTCCGGTGGGGCGACCTTGATGGGGTTTTTGAGTGGGGTTTCTGGGGCGGCGGAGTCAGCGAGGTCCACGGGAACTCCGGGGCTGCTGTCGAATAGTCGAGGTTCTCCGGGGCCGCCAGGCTCGGCGGCAGGTCGTACGCTACGGTGTACTGCCTAGAATGCGAGGCGTTTCGCGCCGGGGAGCGGTTACGCAGAGAAGAGGGCGAGCTATCATTTCGAAGCGGAAAGCAAAACTCTTGGGTGGTACTTGGCGGAGGGTCTAGAGTGGTAGTGGTTGACATAGGGGGTATCTGTAGTCGTATATGTCAAACTTATGCGTAATATTCCGTCAACCAGCCTTCAACTCGGAGTAATCTTTGAAATCTCCGAGTAATCCTTAGTATTCGTCTTTGATATTTGCCCTAGTATTCCCGAGTAATCCTTATTATTCGTCTTAATATTCGTTGTCACAACCCAAGCGTCCAAACACAAGTAATAATGAAAGTCAAATGAACGCCGGCCACCGGTTGTCTAAAGGTCAAATGGTGTGATAAGCGAAGGAGTGAACGGTGGTATGATACTCAGCAAGATTCAATGCAATTGTCGAGAAGAGTAATAGCCGAATATCGAAATGCAATAAATAAATAATCGGGTTAAATATCGCTCGTCATTTATAAGGGCCCGTACCAAACGTCAGGGTTCAAACCTAGAAATCCCTAATCACCCACAAGTAAAGCTCCTATTCGGGTGGATAGATATATTATAAGCGCTCCCAGTGTCAAGGAGAGAGTGTGAGTGTTTCAATCGTCCCCTGGCTATTAACCGGCACAGCTACAACCAACCCTCAAGTAAATATCCAAATATTGAAAACAGTACAGGGGTCCAGTAAAAGACCAAGGAAAGTACAAAAGTCAGAGACGTACTGTTATAATGGAGGAAAATTCAAGGGAGGAAAAAAAAAAAAAAAAAAAAAAAGAGCGTACCGTTGTGTGTTTGTGTGAAATTCGTTGGAAGTACTGGGCCGCCCTTTTTAAGCAAAAAAGCCAAAATGCAGCCGCCAGCACCACTTTTCACACACACGTCTCAGCCTTGATGCTTGATCCATCCGACGAGCCAGCCACAAAAAATATAATATACACTACTATGACAGATGCACCTGCCGACGTGCTTTAGATTCCATTTACGTAGCCAATCAAACCTCCTGTTGCGCCGATTAAACGGTCAGGTACCACCGCTCAACCTAGAGCCGTCAGTGGAGGTTGCTAGCAAGGGGGGGTCTTAGCCCGCTTTGCCTTTTTAGGGCAAAAACACCCCTGTTCAGATTACTGTATTAGGCAAGCGGGCTTCCCAATTGGGACACTGCGCATCCTATCCTGGCCATCGGTCTAACACAGGGACAGCCCGGAATGTGAACACTCCCCCTGTAGGTACCGCGGGCGGGTTGTGGGGTGGGTTTCCAACCTCATCGTAGAAAACTCTAAATCGCGGTTCCATGGCACCATCGCCTCGATTGCTCGTCTCATCGACTCTCGCCATCTCAGAGGGAGAAGGGGGCGCTCGGGAGGGGGGGATGAGGCGGTTTGAAGTGGTGACACCGTAGCCTATCACACCTGCAGCAATAAAACTGTCTTTTTTGGTTCTGTAATTACCGTCGCCTGAAACATACACGCCAAGCTTACAGCCGCACACAATGCGGCTAAGCTCCCTCCGCTCGCCCAGCAGCGCCTGTGTAGCACAAAGGCTTCGAATACACTCCACTCAGTGGTAATGAGGGTGGGGACCAGTCCCCCAAACCTCCCTAGGGCTCTGCTTTGCAGAGATTAATCAATTGAATAAAGGTCCTCCGCGACGCGGAGCTACGGGAGCTCGAGGGCTGGCCCTCGAATATGATACAGTTGATCGGATTTATGGTGGTGTGGTGGGCGCAGGCAAACCTCCCAACCAACCCACCACCTCCCCGTCGGCTCCGCCTCCGCCTGGGGATGGCCACTCGCGATATATATAGACAACTCCGTGTTCTTTTCCATACGGTAAACGTCCGCTAAATGAGTTACACAATTGATCTTGCGACCCACGGTGGCGAGCTCAAGCGAGCCTACGACGCCATTGTGTCCAGTGACCCGGATGTGTCCTGGGCCGTGTTCAATTATGGCCAGAACAACTCGCTCTCGCTAAGAGCCAAAGGTGGTACGTGACCCCCCTTTTCCCCGCGTGTAGAGACAATTGCTAACAGGATAGCCGATGACCTTTCTGAATTCGTAGAAGAGTTTGACGATGGCAAGATCCAGTATGGTCTGGCCCGTGTCATGCTCGACAACCTGCCCAAGATCGTTCTTGTCGGCTGGGTCGGCGAGGGCGTGCCCGAGCGCACAAAGGGCTACTTCAACGCGCACTTCTCGTCAGTCGCCCGTTACTTCCCTGGATATCACGTGCAGATCACGGCCCGATCAGCTGACGACCTCTCGGAGAACATCATCCTCCAGCGCGTGCACGACTCGGCCGGATCCAAGTACGCGAGCGTGCGAGGGCGTGTCCCGACCAAGCCGTCCTACAAGGTGGCTCCTTCGGGCGCCTCCGAGGAGGACTGGGGCGACGCTCCGCAGGTCAAGGAGGGCGAGATCACCAAGGTGGCCCCAGCCTACAAGCCGACCAAGGTGGATCTTCACTCCATTCGCTCCGGAAAGACTGAACGCCCGGAGGCTGTCAAGAGCTCCTACGAACCGGTGGGCAAGGTAGACATTGCCGCTCTGCGTGCCCAAGGCAAGAACCAGTTCAATCCCAAGCCAGAGCCGCTGCAGTCGTCGTACAAGCCCATTGGCAAGGTCGACATCGCGGCTATCCGGGCCCAGGCCAAGGCCAGCCCGAAGTACTCTGAGTCCCATGAGTCCAAGCCCATCAAGACGCCGGAGCCAGCAGCAGCCAATGAAGAGGAGGAGACCAAGCCTACCAACGTTAGGGACCGCATTAGCACCTTTGGCGGCAACTACGGCTCACTGAGAAGTGCCAAAGTTGCTTCAACGACCACCAGTGCATCGAATGAGGATGAGGAAGAAGCACCCAAGCCGGTCAAGGAGCGAATGGCTGCGTTCAGTAGCACCAATTCCGGTCGGCTGACAGAGCTGCCCAAGCCAAAGCCTTCCAAGACCGTTTCCTCGCGGTTTGGCGCCGGCGCTGCGAGACCAGGCACGGCCCCATCCCTGCCAACTGACGTGTTCAGCACGGCTCCAAAAGTCTCCGGCGGGTTCAAGAACTACGCTGCTGAGGGCGGCAAGACTCCAGCTCAATTGTGGGCTGAGAAGCACGGCAAGGCCGCTCCTGCTCCAACTTCCGTGGAGCCTCCAGTCAACGCTTCCCAGCAGCAGGAGGAAGAAGAAGAGACCGATGTGTCTGTGTTGCGAAACAAGTTTGCGCAGGCCTCGGTTGAGGAGGAGGAGCCAAAGGCTTCCTTCTCGGACCTCACCTCCAAGTTCGCCCAGAAGGCGTCCACTTCTCCGTCTCCTCAGCCAGAGCGGGCTGTTCCACCACCGCCCACTCAAGAAAGAGCAGTTCCTCCTCCGCCAGAGCGCACCACCATCGAGCACGAGCCAATCATGCTTGCTAACCCTGTGCCACGAGCCAAGGAGCCGTCGCCAGAACCAGAGGTTGAACCAAGCAGGTCGGAGGTACCGAAGGCGCCTGCTCTGTCCAGCAACCCGGTTGTGGCTGCGGCTCAGGCTGAGGTAGCAGCTGCTGTGGGTACGGCCCCTGCTGAGAGTGCTCCAAGTGCCATTGCATTATTCGACTATGAAAAGGACGAGGAGAACGAGATTGAGTTTGCCGAGAATGATATCATTGTCGAGATTGACTTTGTTGACAACGACTGGTGGTACGGCACCAATCCCAAGGGCGAGTCTGGTCTCTTCCCAGCCTCCTACGTAGAGCTGAGAGAGTCGAATGCTCCTGCCGCCCCAGCCGCAACTGCTTCTGCTACTACCACTGCGCCAGCTCCAGTCCCAGCTCCAGTCCCAGCGCCCCCTGCCGAGGCCGAGCCGGAGAAGGAGGCGAAGCCGTTTGCCATTGCTGAGTATGACTACGACGCTGACGAGGAGGGCGAGATCAGCTTCAAGGAGGGTGAGAAGATCAGCGACCTCGAGTTCCCAGATGAGGACTGGTGGAGCGGAACCAACGCCAAGGGCGAGACTGGCCTGTTCCCGGCTAACTACGTGTCTTTGCAGTAAAAGACCATGCGATATGATTTGTACGTAACCATATATATTGTTTATTAGTCGTGATCCTCCGCGAAGCGGAGCTACGGGAGGGTTGGGGGGCTGGGCTCCCCAAAACACCCCCCAGCTAGAATTGGACTGTTAGTACGGGTTTATATTACACCTTGGATTGCACAAGGTTGACCCACATTTCCAGTACTTTCTGGCCCTGTCCAGGCAGGTTACGCCGGTTGACAATCTCCGCGTGGGAATGCATTCGCTGGAGCTTGATAACGTACTTCCGCCAGGGGAGCTGGTTCAAACTCTCAGCCATGGCCTTGGTCTCGCTGGGCAGGTCTAGCTTGTGCGGAGTAGAGTCTACGAGTCCCTTATTCCCCGCGCCGTCGTGTCCCTCAACAACTTCTCCTCTCGTTTTGGTGTCTGAAATAAGCGGCGTTTTCGTTGTTGATGAGGCACTGGAAGCGGGCTCAGTGTCAATTTCAGTGGGTTCAGCGTCCTCGAGCAGAATGTCGTTAATGGCCAGGAAAGTCAGGTCGGCAATCCCCTCCGAGTGCGACGACCGCTTCAGCAGTAAAGTGTCCGATCTGTATGCCTCCTGGACACGATGCTTCGACACAATTGTCGTCATGGACGTGATCATAAGTACAATGGGGAACACAATGGGCATCCCCAGCATGGCGTACCACCGGAACTGCCGCTCCTGGGACGTTGGATAGACGTCTATGCCGTTGGAAGTCTCGCGATACCGCGACTCGGCCATGTCTACAAACAGCTCTTCTTCGCCGTCGTACTCGTGGTACACGTAGTTTACAAAGTCCCGCCGCTTGAACGGGTCCTTCTCACAAATAAAGGACGTGAAAAATGGCACCGTCCGGTCATGGATGGCGTTGGCAAACAGGATCAGCTGTTCAAACTGCTGCAGACCCTGGTAGAATGGCTTGTCTGGGTCTGCCATGTCCCGCAGCACCGTTGAGTTGACGCCAAACATGTCATTCCCCGATACGCCAAGCAGATTGCTGCCCAGGAAGTTGAGGATTTTAGACGACGTATTCTCGTGGTAGAACTTTGACCCGAGATGGGGCGTGGCAAAGGTGGTAAAAGTCACTGGTGTCACCTTGTCAAAGAACCCATTCTTGTAGAGGATTCCGACGACGTATCGCGCATAAAGCCCGCCGAGCGAGTACCCTGCAATGCTGATATGCGTAAACTTGACCCCTTTGCGTCGTCGTTCCTTGAGGAACTCTCCAAGCTCCTCCACGACGCGCTCCGCTCCGAGCCGGACGCCGTCAAAGGACCGCAACCCAGCATTGCCCTTGGGCACGAGGATCTCTACTTCATCCTCTGAGAAGCGACTGCTCAGGGTATCTCTCATCGCAGATAAATGCGACGGATTGCCAAAAAAGCTTCAACTGGTTAGTTCAAACTGGACCTTTTCATCAAACCGAAACTTTAGGTGATTACGTACCCATGAATCAATACAAACAAGTGTTTCCCCGAGCTGGGTGGGTTGTTCTCTGGAGTTTCGTCCGACATTCTTGCCCTCTGACAGCAGGGGACTATAGCGACTGTATATATATCTTAATCGAAAGATCGGGGGGGCTTAGACGCAACCGGGTTACATCCAGCTGAATTCAAATGAATGGCAAGTTATCTCCGACCCAAACCATAATCATCTCCGGCCGGCGGCCCGACGACCCCCCCCCTTGATGCGACAGGATCCACCAACAATAAAAGCTATACTGTACCTGATTTTGTGTACTAGATATGTAATTGAGGAATGTGTTAAAACAGCTTGCTATTTTTAATAGCAGTATCAACGATTATTTTTGGTTACTGAGCCGTTAAAGCCGTTTGAATTCAACGGCTTCTTTGCATGAAATGCGCTAATAGTGGAACATGCATGTGATTACGCAGTTGGCAGGCAATTTATAGTACTGTACTGTACTATGTACACCTCTGCCTTATAACGGGTTACGCTTTCGAAATGGGAAAAGAATCAAGCTGCCAAAAGTGAAAGAATGAAAAAACGAACACTTCGAACTATGAAATCAAGGAATGAAGAGATTCGTACTACGAATTGATGCCAACTGAAGATGAGAAAGGACAAGTTAACGTTATATTACAAGCATTGAAGGAGTTATAAAACGCTTAGTCAAAGAGGCCCATGCCCATGTCCTCATCGGACTCCTCCTCCTCTTCCTGGGCTGGAGCAGCAGCCTCAGTAGAAGCGGCGGCAGCGGCGGCTGGGGCAGCGGCGGCGTAGGCATCTGGGTTGGCAAGTCGGTCCTTGATGGCCTCAGAGCCCTCGAAGGTGTACTCGGTGGCAATGGACACGGCAAGAACGTTCTTGTAGTGGTTGATGATGGCATGGCCGACAGCTGGCAGGGTTGGGTAACCGGCAGCCAGGGAGATAGTGGCAATGGTGCTCACGGCAGCAAGGAAGTGGGAGGTCATCTGCTCGTCAGTGATGTCGAGAATGGCTGGGGAGAAGATCTGACCATTGTCGTAGACCTGCTCAACGGAGAGACCGTAAGTGAACGGAGAGATGTTCAGCATGTTAAGAAGGGTGGCCTCAGATGGACCAACCTTGGCACCGGTCTCAACGACCAAGACGTCGGAGGTAATTTCAATGGTACCTCGGGCAATCTTGGTTGGGACACCAAGGGCCTGGAAGAAGGAAGTCTTACCTGGCTCCATACCGGTGTTACCGGCTGGGACCCAGACGTCCTTTGGAGCAACGGCACCTGGTCGAGCTGGGGCGGCGACACGGTTGGAGACAATGACCTCTCGGATGTCCTTGAGGTCATCGTTGGTGAAGATGAAACCAATGTTGCCCTTGACGTATGGGAGAACCTTCTCAAGGTCTGGCAGCTCACCAACGAACTGTCGGAAAGCTCGTCGGACCATGGTGTTCTTACCCATGATGACGACGGCTCGGCCTCGGAGGGTCTTTCGCACCTCGTGCATCTGCTGCGAGGAAACATTGTCGACACCGACGAGGAACAAAGACTTGTACTCGTCAAGGTACTGTCGGAGCTTGTTGAAGTACTCAACCTTCTTCTCGGAAACGCCTCCCATTTCGACTTTTTAATTAAGGATAGGGTAAAAAATACGTTTAAAGGCGATTTCTACTGATCGTATCAGATGAAGGAGAGGAAACCTTTTTCTTCGTTGGCTTGTCGCCATATTGGAATTTTTCAGTGAGTCGCCGCGGGCCCCCTCCCTACTCCTCCATTCGTCCCAATCAACTTGACTAACTTTATCGCCGTTTGGGTTAAGTTGGAGCCGCATCAGTGCTGTCACATACACATGTACCGTAAAGTACACTAGCGATGGAAAGCAGTCACCCTTTGCCTGTGCACGTGATAAGAAATGTGCGGCGCAACGCCGCACAGGACGTCATTAAAACATGTGCCTGAGGCCCACCAACATACACACGGCTTATCGTCGTGGGGAACTGCATTTAACTGCAAACTCGTAAACCTTTTATTCCAGAGATTAAATTATAAACCTGGGAACTACTACCCAACTCGTAAATCTTCATCGTGAAGAACTTCATATAAACTGGTAAATACAATACGTAGTATATTGATATGCGGAACTCGCTTGTGTGTTCGTTTATGTCCGCTTAAAATGGTCCAGCGCCGACTCTACATTAGTGAGGTAGTCATACTTGATCTTCCTCATTAACTTGGCATTGGGATGCGTAGCGTTAAACTCCTCTACGCGTAAAGTGAGGTCTTCATCCAGGCCATGGAGCTCACGGAACGTAGGATCACACAGAGACAGCACGAGTCTCAACGTCATGAATGCATCATTCCCGGCATTGTGAAGCAAACTGCACGGAATCCTCAGGAACTTGAGAATCTTCTCCAAACTTGCCAGCATCTTGACGCTCGGGTTCGACGTCCACAGAGACATTGTGTCCAAAATCTCGTACTTCTGGAACATGTAGAAATCGTTCTTGGCCCACATAGAAACGTCATTATGTACGGCATGCCCAACTAGCACGATATCCTTGCCTTCTCGGGCTGCAATCTGCTCAACTTGCTCAAACAGCTCCTGGAGCGCCTCACGACATTTCCGCAGCGGCAGAGTCTCGGACTTGCCAAAGATGTATTTGGACATATTGTCCGGCACGTACCTGCCGTTCCGTCTCCCTTTATTCTCTCTGACAATAAAATGGCGCGAGGCTGCCAGAGGCACAATTGGCCGCTCTTCCGGCCGCACAGGGTTGTAGATGGTCAGGCCAATCTCGGTGAGGAACTTATTGTTGACTTCCCACCACTCGAGATCCAGGCTGACATATATCTTTCTAGCCGAGTGGAGCCACGATACGCCTTTGCGGACCAACGCCGGGAATTTACCAGCTGGCAGGTCGAGGTCGCCGATGGGGTCCATATCACGGTCCCACCCCTCTGGCCATACCTTCCAAAACATGCTGTCATTTACGTTCAGCATCAGCCGGAGACAAGTGTTGGATCGGTTACCGGCATTTTGAGAGACTCGATGAGCCGGAATCGTGACCTCTCTAGCGAGCTTCTCGACGGTTGACGCGCTATCCTTCCCGGATAGTGCAGCAACAATATCATATACCGGGTAATCGTCACTAATGTCAATGCCATGCTTAGCCAAAATGTTCTTGGTCTTGCGTATATTCCCACCAACGAGCAGAAGCGACCTGCCGCTCTCTTTGGCTTCTCTCGAAAGTTCGTTCAAGATATGAGGCACAGTCTCTGCCAAACACTTCTTGGTTATGATGACCGACCGACCATGCACGTAAGTTTGTCGCCTGCCTGGGTCTGGGACATGATCGCTGACAACGTAATGAGTGGTGCGAATGTCCGGGAACACCGAATGGACCTCTGAATTCTGTGGGCGATAGACCGAAATTCCCAAGTCAAACAACTCGTGCGCTTGCCCGCAGGCCTCAATGCTGACCAGGGTGCAGTACTTCCCCTGGATGATGCCCGAGCTTCTGCCGAGCTGGTCCGGCAAGGCTTCTGGGAAGACCTTGAACAGCTTTTCGCTGCACTTCATATTGTCAGTGATCGGCCATGCTGGGAAGGCCAGTGGCTGCATGTCTAAACTGTAGTTGATAGTGTCTGTATTACGAGTCGACGATGTCACTCTTCTTCTCTTTGGTACCGTGGACAGCGGACGATTCTGATCGCCCACAGTCCTTTTTATATTTGGCGAGGGTATCTTGGTAACTGAGCGCAAAGTGCTCCCAGGTCTATTTCTCAGTGTGATCCACCCTCTATTCATGAACGGTGCTGAAGCGATCAGTTTCCACGCCGCTGAGGAGGTTCGGGATTAAAGTTTTCCAAACCACCGTAGAAAGCCACGCGTGTCTCACCGTTGACAAAATTGAGAACCCGATTCACCGCCCGGCTGAAATATGGGAAAGCAGGTTCTTAATTGCGATGTAATGCGGATTATAAGGGCCCCGAAGCAAAATGCGGGCATAAATGGGGAGCCACACGCAGTTTCAATGTGGCTACGCTTGCAGAGAGGCGGGGATAAAATCCTAGCGGGCCGAGTTAACGTTGGTTCAATTAGTGAACGCTTCCATAGTACGCGGTAGATTGGACCAGAAGATGCGTATTGTACATGCCGGACACCCATCGTTACACAGTAAATTAGATTCACTTTGAAACTCGGTATGATGATCCGCCTGGCTGCACGCATACAATATACATGGTCATCCAATCTGATGCCAGGCACGTCATGATTCGCGCCCAGGAATCAATCGTTATCACCCCCCTGAAAATTGTCAGACCTTGTTCCACTTGCTTAATTGCTCCATTTAGCAAAGGATTAAGAAGTGCCGCAAACTAGACAGATAACGGTCTGGAGCCGTTAAATTCAACGGAGTTTTAGATGAGATCAGCGGTTGTCAAATCCGCATCTTGGTGTATCTGGTGATGAAATTTTGCAAACAATATAAAAGGGCGATAAGTATTTGAAGATCTCGTAGCGATCGCCAAGGTAGCCTGGAAAATTGCAGTCAGGAGATCGGCTTACTGGATCCTATGCTCCCTTGAATGGAGCACCCCTCTCCGCTCTCTCGCCATATAATCCAGTACTATAGAGCATTTAGCCAAAATATAGCTGCATACCCGCACGCTTTCATTACCTTAACAGTGTTTTCCCGCAGTTTTTCCCCATGCTGCTGCATGGTTCTGCAGCGTTACATCTGATACGGTAGGTGACTGGAGAAAAAAAAATTAATAGCAAGTGGGTTATATATTTGTAAGGATTTCCTCCTGTCGAGGCCGTCACGTTAGAGAAAGCTTCTTTTCAGGCTAGCTAGTGGCTGTAGCTGAGCGTTTACGGTTTAATACTATACACTCTTGTTGCCTAACCAACCTGCCGTTTCAACCGGATCAATCGGTCGTGCTAAAACTACTAAATTTTTTAATCTTATTGATCTTAGAAGCTTGCATTAGATTTAGGGATAGCTCACCATTGGGTCATGTTGAACGACGAAGAACAGATTGCCATTGCCTCCGTGGAGGACCCACTCTTCAAGTTCGCGGATCCTCAGGAAACCTACGCCGCCATTGAGGTCAACAGCGAAGATGATTCTGAGATTGACGTTTCGCCACCAAAGGAGTCTTGGAACAATCCGCCCGAGAACATTGGTAAGGTTCTCATTACATTTTTCGGCTTCACCATGATGGGCCTGAATGACTCCGCTTTCGGCGCGCTGCTCCCGTCGTGGGAGGCCTTCTACGGACTTACCGATCTCAAAATGTCTATTATACTCCTGGCACCTCTTTTTGGGTTTCTGTTCTCCGCAATGGTGAACAACTGGGCCCACTACAAGCTGGGCAGAGGAGGCGTTTCGATTCTTGGAATTGCTTTGCAGCTCTGTAACTACTTGACGACGATGTCCGCTCCAGCATTCCATTTCCTCCTTCTTGCATTTTCCATGAGTGGCATTGGGGCTGGGTTTACCAATAGCTCGTGGAATGCATGGATTGGTGCCTTTGATGGCGCCCATGGCATTCTTGGTGTCCTGCACGGGTTCTATGCCGTGGGCGGCATCGTTGGACCGGCGATTATCACACTTCTCCTTGAAAAAGAATTGCCATGGAACAATTACTATATGGTCCTCGCTACCATTGCATCAGTGCTCATTTTCGCAAGCAGCTTCATGTTCCGACACGATAACGCTGCTGCCTACCGACAGCGAATGAAGAGCTCCAAGATTTCCAGCGAGTCAGAATCCGACGAGGAGATCTCGACCATGGCGGCCTTCAAAGTCAAGGAGGTCTGGCTGCTCTCCATCATGCTTTATGCTTACAATGGTATTGAAGTGGGTCTCTCCAGCTGGATTGTAACCTACATGATTCGAGCCCGAGACGGTGACCCCAAGCTCATGGGGTTGATGTCAAGCTGCCTCTGGGCTGGCCTCACTTTTGGGCGGATTATCCTTGGCTTCGTGACGGGAAGATTCAAGGATCACCATAGGGTTGTCACCTACTATCTCCTGGCTGCTCTGGCATTCCAGGTTGTTTTCTGGGTTAACCGGTACATGCCAATTGCATGTATCACCATCTTTTTCATTGGTTTCTTTACCGGCCCAATGTATCCATCGGCCATGGTGCTCGCAACTTCCATTCTCCCTAAGGAATTGCATGTTCCAGGAATTTGTGCTGCCTCGACGTTGGCGGGCATTGGGTCTGCATCCTTCCCGGTGCTCATGGGAGCCATGTTTGGTACAATTGGCGTGTGGACGCTACAGCCACTGCTTTTTGTATTTATTATTTTCTTGATCTTCTTGTGGATCAAACTGGGCTCTTTGCGACGAAACTGAGAAAAAGCTAACGACAATATGAACATGATGATGATAGATGAATGTATGGATTTAAAATAACGTTTACCCTGCTTAGCTGTGTTAAATATAGTCAAATGGTATCTATAGGTAATCATTTACAGTATTGTAGTGCATTCATATTCTCAAATGGACGAGTGGTTCAGTAAGCGTTGTCGCCACCTTATTTACAATTCAATCGTAAGAGCCTTTTTTTAATACGTTCAGTCATCTAAATATATGTCATTACTAAAGCTTTTTTAAGCATAGACCTGCTTGAAGGACTGCTCAAAGTCGCCAATGATGTCATCGATATACTCAGTGCCAACAGCAACTCGAATCAAGTCTGGGGTAATGTTGCCTGCCTTGAGCTCCTCTGGGGTGAGCTGCGCGTGAGTGGTGAAGTATGGAGCAATAACAAGAGTCTTAAGGTCACCAACGTTGGCAAGGTTAGAAGCCAGCTTCAGCTTGTCAACAACATTGGCACTCTGGCCCTTGGATCCAATCTTCTTAACACCGAAAGTGAGAACAGCTCCAAAGCCTCGCTTAAGGTACTTCTTAGCATTCGCATGGTGCGAGTGAGATGGGAGACCTGGGTAGGAAACCCAGTCGACGTTTTCGTTCTTCTCGAGCCACTGAGCAAGCTTCAGAGAGTTCTCGACGTGTCGATCAACTCGAAGAGACAGAGTCTCAAGACCCTGCAGCAGCAGGAAAGCGTTGAATGGAGAGAGGCAGGCACCCTGGTCTCGCAGAATCTCGGTTCGGACGTGGACAATGAAAGCGAGATTGCCGAAAGACTCAGAGAAGTTCAGGCCATGGTAAGCTGCCGTAGGCTCGGTCAAGTGTGCGTACTTGTGGCCGTACTTCTTCCATGGGAAATTGCCCGAGTCAACAATGACACCACCAATGGCAGTGCCGTGACCACCAATCCACTTAGTAGCAGAGTGAAGGACAATGTCCGCGCCGTGCTCAATTGGTCGAATGAGATAGCCACCGGCGCCAAAAGTGTTGTCAACCACCAGTGGCACGCCGTTCTTGTGAGCGACCTCGGCAATTGCCTCGATATCTGGAACAGTGCAGTTCGGGTTAGCAATGGACTCAATGTAGATAGCTCGAGTGTTCTCGTCAATCAGCTTCCCAAAGTCCTCGGCCTTGTCGCCCTCGACAAATCGAACGTCAATGCCCAATCGCTTGAAGGAAACCTTGAATTGGTTATAGGTACCACCGTAGAGGCTCGTGCTGGCGATAATGTTCTGACCAGCGTGAGCCAGACCAGTCAGCGCAGTGAACTGGGCAGCCTGACCGGAGCTGACAGCAACAGCGGCAGCACCGCCTTCCAGCGCAGCAATTCGCTTCTCGAAAACGTCCACAGTTGGGTTGCCAATTCGACTGTAGATGAACGCATTGCTCTGGAGGGCAAATGCCTTGGCAGCCGCGTCAGAGTCCTCGAACACGAACGAAGTCGAGGCGTAAATAGGAACGGCTCGAGCACCAGTGGCTGGATCAACCTCCTGACCGGCGTGCAGCTGAAGAGTATCAAAATGAGACGGCATTATTTATATTTTACTGTAGAAAATGGAAAAAAAAACTACACTGATTTATGTCGTTTTCATGCCAGGGGTCAAAATCTTTATATACTCCTTTCTCTCACATGGCGTTTCAACTCTCCGATACCGGCGAAATACGCTGTGATTGGCCCTTCAATTGGCTGATCCAACTTTGCCTCCTGATGGCGTGTCGTGCTCAAAGTGAGTACTGTAGTACGGTACGCAGTGTGTGCCACAGGGGATGTGGGGCCAAATTTCAGTCTGTGGCTTGATTCGCAACAGCAGCCACCGATTTCGCCATGACGGAGGCTATCGATTGGCCAGCGCCACTGCGCCACGGAAAAATGGAGGGGCGGGGGGGCGCGCCGGCGCCACAACGGACACTAATGCATGTACTTGCAGGACCCAACGTGCCCATGCGTACAGAACGTATGTCGTGATGATATGGCGCAATAGCGCCATGGAATTGACACATAGGCGGGTAGCTTTCGGGAAGCTATATGCGAGAAGCATTGACCTTAATTTGTACAAAGCTTATGAGGGAAATCTGGTCAAAGCACCGTATTGCAACTTGAACTACCGTAGCCTCAAGCTTTTGAATCATTACCGTTAGATTAGCCTAGCACAAGATACCCTATTACAAGTGCGTAGTGAATTCATAATGGTAAGACATAGGTTGATCATTGAATGTGTCAATTTCGTTATTTGTACATGTAGACGTATCTTAACCATAAGTGCCTAATAATTGCTTCGTATGTAACGGATCGCCAGTCAAGCAGGTACCGTGCATGTTATTTTTTACGGTACCCGGTAGTCCACAAGACGAAACACGCTTAAACCGCCTGCAAGTGCAACTTTCGATGCACCTTTAAAGTCATTTTAGAGTAACATTGTTTGGAATAACTATTCAGTCCTTAAACAGTCGCGAACAGGACTGCTGTATTACGGGCAATCTATCATCTCCATTTTGAGCAGAATCTGCTGCGGTACTTTGTTATATCGGGACGAAATAATCATGCGTTAGCGTTCCTGGAAACAGTATAATACTCAGTCTCCATTAACTGTGATGACATTGTATTGCCGTTACCTCGAATAACGTTCAAATGGATTGCGACACCAGGTTAAGGGAAGAACTAACGTATTGACATTTAGCTGAAGGCATTCGCTTCTAATCTAGAGATGTAACGTTAATTGTTTACAATTGTAGTAAAATTATTTCTCAGTATGAAGATGGACGAATTTTTTTTCATTCGTCGGAGTTATCTGCTCTGATTGTAAAGCTATCACTGCATTAGCGAGCGGAATTACCGATACTCTGTAATTCTGCGTATTCAAGTAGTAGAGTCGGTCGTTTACAGCTGGAGATGATTGTCTAAATAAAGGGCTATACTCAGCCATTGCAACACTGCCACCAAGTTACACTAGCGTATTCAAGTATGAATATCAAAAATTAGACGGTTGCCTGATTTTCTGACCGTATTTTCCTTAACTAGTTGGTATGTTATTTAACGGCGACTTAAACACACAATAATCCCGGCGTTCAAAGATTTGTGTTATCGGCATACCAGGCGGTCACAACATATCGTTCAACAATGACCGGTTCTTCTGTATCAACTGCATCGTCCCACATTTGTAACACTACCACATTTGCATCATAAAAATTCGATGGCTCGGAAGATTAGAATACAGTTCTTCTACCCGGTAGGAGGTTGAAAACTCTTAAACCCTTTAACTGTGAGATTGACAATGCCTTGCTGGTAGGTCGACCCCGCCGCTGGAGGCGGTCCTGCTTAAGGAATTGGAACCTTCTTTGAAGTCCTTCTTTTGTGTCGAGAAGTCTGTGGGCCATTGATAAAAATTTGACTACCGCTTTTAACAGCTATCAATATTATTAATGCGTTCATTACGGAAGGCTTCTCAGCTACTCTGTTTAACGATGAATTGGTGTTTAATAGCCTCAAGTACAGGCTAAGAACCAGTTTAATATAGCCTCGTATCCCCGGCAATTATACATTGAGCTTGATAAGGTACATGAGGTTTTCTTATAAAGTGTAACTTTCCAAATAATTTTATATGTTATCAGAATCTACTCATAATATAGACAGACAGGGCTAAAAATGGAGACAATACATTCATTCATCACGTTTGTTGCTCTAGAAGAAAGGGATTTCACTCGTGCCATTAGTGCCTTGGCGTGAGGAAATCGGCCCCATTGGCCAATGATTCTTAATATTCATTGATTTGTAAAATATGTTGAACCGTCTGCCAAGCGGACAAATATATTGATGTAATATATGTAACCGTAATGACCAATTCCAGGTGATTCAAAAGGTCCAGACGGTTACGAATATTTCAGGGCGCCTCGGTGGAGTTTACCGGTATGTGACTGGAGATTCCATGGCACGATTGTACACAGCATGTATAAGGCCGATTGCAGAATAAGGTTCGTCTATCGGGTATCATCAGCTGGTTGAGACCCATCGTGATATGCTGGAAAGGATGCAGGACAAAGGTCTCAGTAGGATTATCGGCGCATGATACCTCTACAGAATGAAGCAGGCATTACACCCTTCGAATTGCGGCAACAAGAGGTGTGGAAATACGCTGCGCTACAAATAAAAGGAGAGCTAAACCCCGCGAACTCGTTGGGTGAACGCCTCCAGAGGCTTACGAAAATCGGTGCGGGTTTGGGCAAGATGGTGGGTTGGATAGAGGAGAAGTTCAGATATTGGCGAAAGCGCCCTCCATGGAAGAAGACCAAACTCAAAAGCGCGGAACGCTTTAGGAAGAAGAACAGCGAACTGCGAAGAATGAGAGGAACTGGTCACTGAATGGGAGGCTGCTTTTAGCAGCAGTGAAGCGGGTAGGCACTACCGTCAGGAGGCTGGCTGCACATTTTACCCCACTAAGAAGGGCAATCCTTTCTCGCAGTTTATGAAAGCCGGCTCATGTTACACTCTCAGCGTGGCTGTGCAGTTGAGAACAGGTTTGGGGCGTTTGGAGCATACTTTCATAAAATCAGCAACAACACACAGAGCTGGGAATGCTCCTGTGGGGAATTGAAGTACTTCGCACGCTAGTCCTCGTAGTCAGCGCACTGCAACAGGATATGTTCGACCGTTTCAAATTCCCCACACGAGCATTCCCAGCTCTGTGTGTTGTTGTTGATTTGATTCGTTATAATATGTTGAAATGTCTGCTTAGCGGACAGATATGTTGATGTACCATGTACTACCCGGTATATAAGCCTAACTTGGTGAAACAGTCGCAACGGGCTCGAAATACAGACGATTCCTTCATTCATAATAATAATAAATCTTGATTAGAGTCTAAGCTAGCGCTAAGGAAGACTGTGTCTAAACATTTGGCTTCAACAGCCGACTCAATATAAACATTAAAATATAATCAATAGCAGAACATTATGTAGCCTGGGATACCTATCTCCTTCATTCACCAAACGGCAACGGGCACAAATACAGAATTCATACGCGTCACCACGCAACTGAAACCGGCTCTACCAGTCAATTGCTTTGCCTACACGTCAATTGTGTTATTAATGTGTTGATAATGTATTGATGCAAACATAGAGGTATTGGGGATTGGCAATCGGGCTACAAGGGGCCGGATTTGTAGATCTATTCAAACACAAAATGTACCAGGTTTTAAACGCGATTTTTCGCGCCATTGGCAGCCATTCAACAGAAAAATACCCATTTTTGTTCTTTAATATTCTATTAGTTTACCGTAAGCTATATAAATATGACAAAATCCGACATTTTTGAGCCTCACGAGCCGCACATAGTGCGGCTTTTTTCAAGTTGGCCAGATCCTATTTTTCAAACGGTCAGAAATCCGCGCGCTTGTGGTGTAGGGGTATCATGCAGCGTTCCCATTTACGGAATGGTTGTGGGCTAAAAGCCTTCGAAACTTGCTGCGACCCGGGTTCGAGTCCCGGCAGGCGCAATAATTTTTTTCGATCGCGCGCGATATCGATATCTCCCGCGCGCGCGCGCGGCCGGCCTGCATACAGCTGAATCACGGTTGGAAAAATTAGTATGGCGAAAATCGATTTTTTGATTTTTGGCCTAATTTTGTATGGGGAATCCGTTGGGAACTCTGCCCCCGCCCAAAATTTTTTTCGAAGCCCATCAAAGATTTGGCCG